>NC_031781.1:8307922-8344400 GCF_001522545.3 Parus major
TCCCGGGGCAGCCCCCGCTGCCCGCCCCTGCGGAGCCGCCGCCGAGGGACGCACACCGACCCCGCCGCCAGCCAGAGCCACCGCCGGGGAGCGACCTGTCAGGGCACCTCGCAGGCCGGCCTTAAGAACCCTTCCCACGCGTTGGTTTGTCCTCGGGAGAAGGAGAGTTGGGAGCCCTCTCCATGCCTTATCAAGTTCCTTATCTCAGCGGCTCCCAGAAGCTGTAGACCAGTTCAGCTTTATTTGGTGTAGGGGAGAAAAACAGTGTGTCTCTCGTACTCCATCCCTAAATCGAGGACCACCACTTATTCTGCTGGGGTTTAACACACGAAGATGGTGAAATGCGGATTGCTGGGTGAACCAGTAGGTCCCTGTTGTGGAGCGAGGGCTTTGTATTCACCTTCCAGTTCCTGATCTGTGCCGTGTGTGAGGACGCTAATCTTTCTCCTTCATCCCCCTTCCCTAAACCTTTCCTTGTTTCCATGTTGCATTGGTCAGACTTTTGGTCAGTGTTGTTTACGGAAGGGGGGGGAAAAGAAGGCAGTTGAGGTTACAAACAAAAGTACTTGTATGACTCATCTACTTGGATTTAAGACATTGTATCCTTCTTTCCTGGGGCCTTTACTTCTCTCTGAAGGAATCAGATGCTTATTCCTATTCTTCCAGAGAAGGATGGATTGAAAGTTGTACGTTTTAGACTTTTTTTGGGCCACTGCTGATATTATTAAAAGACATAATGGGATTTTTTCACTGGGTTATTGCCAGAATTAGTTTACACACTGAAACAATGAGTTGTTAGGCCTCTAATACGGTAATATTTGTCCTGCTTTAATATAAAGTTGCTGTGGAGGTGTTTTAAAAAATTGTGGAGGACAGTCTGCATCAGAAGAGGCTCTCATCATCTCTGGTTGGTGTGGCAACCACAATCTGTCCTCGATGCCTTCAGCCTTGGCCATCTTCACTTGCCGCCCGAACTCCCACCCGTTTCAGGAGCGTCATGTCTACCTGGACGAGCCTGTCAAGATCGGCCGCTCCGTGGCTCGCTGCCGGCCAGCCCAGAACAATGCCACGTTTGACTGCAAGGTGCTGTCCAGGAACCATGCTCTTGTCTGGTTTGATCACAAGACAGGCAAGGTAAGATGTTTTTTTAAAAACACTGAAAGCGCACGTTTGTTTTAGCAAGTCCCTGTAGATTGTGGATCACTCTGGTTTTGTCGTAATAAATATGGTTGCATAGGGCAGGAGTAAGATTTGTTTTAAAGTGGTAACTTTCCAGGTAAGTTGGTGTTTTCTTACTAAGCAGAAACTTTGAGTATTATGAAAAGTGCATAAAACTAACAGTTGAAAATGGTTAGAGTACTGAAAGGCTTGCGTGTGTCTTATTTAGTAGGTGATTTTGAGGTGAGTCATGCAAATGTGAAAGCACATTGTGTTGATATAGTGGTGTAATAGTACTTTTTTCAAATGCAGAGAAATTACTGTTTTATCGGTATATGCAAATTTATCATGAGGAGAATTGAAAAACGGACTAAAAAAGATACTGTCCTTGTTTGGCACTCTTCCTACTTGCCCTCTTGAAATTTTGTGGAGTATTTTGTTTGGCTCTGATAGAAGGGTTATTACTGGCAACAGGAGTGTAATGGGTGGCATTCATGATATAGTCTTATTGTTAGTGAGAATGGTTTTAAAATATGCCCTGTGTTCTTAACTGTTCCTCTCACAATTCTGGCAGTCTTGTTAAGCAAAATTGAGGGGTCCTGTAGTGCGTGTTTTGTCCACTAGGGATTGAACTGGGACAAGTAAAGTTGTTTTACTTAATGACTGTCAAGTTAATTTTAAATATCCAGCGAAAAATTAACAAAGGGCAGACTACAGTTGCTCAGCACTGTATTTTTTTTCCAAATATATTGATGTTATGCCCTAGAACTTAACATGTTCTAAGTCAGCTGTTTTTTAGCTTTACACCAAGTCTTTTTATGAAATACAGTCAGTGTAGCTCTGGATTTGAAGAATAATATGGTCTGTAATTCATGCAGATTTTTTCAGTAGTATGACACAGCATAAGGAGCAGTACAACACAGTCAAAGTTCTTAAACCTTCCATTGTTAGCTATCCTATGTTATGCAATACTTGGACATGATGGGACACGACAAGCATTTAATTTCTTAAGGCTGGATTATGCCATGGCTTTCAAGTTACCTGCAGGTAATTGTGCAAACTGCTATCTGTATGAAATGTTTCATTAAGCATCTTGCTTTGGCTCCATTGTGTATGTGATGTGCATTCCTGGATTCTAGAAAACTTAAGTGGTTGAAATACTTTAAGTTTAGTCTTTACCCTTTCTTGTTTGACTCAACAAAGTAAAATGTTCCCATTTATTGTGCTATTTTTAAATTGGAAAGTATTATGCACATAGCTTTTTATCAGCATTTCTTATGACTTCTTATAAAGATTTTGAGACCCCCACGTGCTATGTTATGGTTACAAATAGTCTGTCATATTCAAGATGGTTAATTTGACAAAACACTGAGTGTTGAGCAAGTCTGCTCACCGATAGGCAAGCTTCAAAAACCATCAGCTATGGAGACTTCTGTTTGTTTTTAAGTTTCAGTTGCTTTGGCTTCTCTAATACAGGTAAAAAAAAATATATGCTTACTCATTTTATTTTTTTATTTTAAAATAGAAACTCAATAGTAGTAAGTAAGAGGATTCTATTTGATAGTTCTTGAGAAAAGAAAATCATGTGAAGATTTGACAGAGGTTTGGTTAAAATTGCCAGGGTGGGCATCTGTAGCCATGGTAAACAACCAAAGAATGGGTTGGGGATCATGCCCTGGAATCTACTCCTGTTGCATGTTAGATGTGGTGTTGTAAAATGTTTTAAAGCATGGGTATGGTAGTGTGGAGAATTTCAGATTGTGTGTGTGTTTGTTGGCTATATGGACTGGCTTTTCATCCGAATGGTAAATTGTGAGGCAGTTGGCAGGGAGGGGGAAATGCACCATTAGAGATAATAGGTATCAAATGCTGTTGTGAAAAGGCAGGTAGAAGATACTGATAAACACAGGCTTGATCTTGAATCATAAGAACTACTTAAAAAAAACTGTGGTGTTTTCAAAACACAAACAAAACCATAAAACTATGCCAGAATGTTTACATGCAGGAACATCTATTATCATTGTTTACATAACTGCTAATAAGCACATCTCATTTAGGAAATTGTCATTATCCTATCAATGACCTATATTTAAACCTGCACAAATTCTCTTTGTCAGAATATTTGTAAACATTTCTTAGAAGTTTATATATCATTCATGTATCAATTCTGGGTTTTTCAAAAGATAAAAGGCCTCCAAATATTAATATAGTAATGAGAAAACCCTTCAGATATTTCAAAATAGTTCATGAGTTATCTGGGACTACAGTTTCGTAAGTTGTGGACTTTGGCAATATCTATTTCAGGAATTACCAGTCACTCAGTCCAGTCTCTGTGCTGCCTCTTGAGCTGCCTTTCAGTTATACTCTAAGACTTTTTTTTCCTGAGGGCTTGGAGTTTTGTTTTGTTTAGTGAATCATGTGAGTGATCCTGTTTACTACTTAGTCTGTAAACAATTTTGTCAGTATTATCTGTAAATAGGGGTAGAACCTGAAGAGAGGGAGCATCAGTAAGCAATGCCAAGGAAAGTAATACAGAATTTTTTTCCTGAGGCAGAGGAAGGTAAAAACTGAATTATGCCATTTAAGTAGACCAAGCTGAAGATAACATGTTGCTTACAGTTGAAAGATGTGAATGTTTACTTTGTATAAAGGCATTTTAATTATGCATGGAAAAAGTTTTCTGCCCTGGGAGATAATGTCTATGTAACACCAAAATAATATTAAGGATGAAAATAGAATGAGTTTTTAAGATCACCAATACATAGCAATTAAAAGAAAGTAGTTAAAGCTGGATTTGCTTTTTAAAATACTTTAAACATAATATATGAGCCTAAATATGTGTATGATGAAGGTGGGAGGAGATGGTGGTAAGATTATCTGTACTTGGACTTTTTCTGTGCATAGTAATACTTTTATAGACAACAGTGCAATGCCTCTTCCTGCCTGTGTTTGTAGATACAGCATAATAACTCCTAGTTCACTAGTGGATTTTTCATGCAGTGATAACATTAGAATAGTATAATTAGAATTCATTTTGATTTTATTTTTTTTAGTAATTACAAGTTAATGAATCTGGGTTTTTTAGAGGTGCCTGAAAAAGTGACTCACTAGATATGTAGGAAGTAGATGTGCTGAGCATGGAGTGTTCCACAAAGTGTGAATCAAAGCAAAAGAAAAAGTGGGATATAGTTGAGAAAATCTAAATGTGTTGGTTCAGCTCAAATCACTGCATATGGGAAGAAACTCTTAAAAATTGTGTAACTAAAATTATCTTAAACTTTTTTTTGGGGGGGGGGGGGGTAGGGTTGTTTTTATTTCTAAAAATAAGCAAGTGGAAGACCTTTGAGAATTTGTAAGAGACTTCCAGGCTGAAATGCTTCCGACAGATGTTGTAGAAGCTTTTAGTAGAAACCTGAAGCTTACAGCAGATATCCAGACTTTCAAAATCAGGAATTATTCAGCCTGAGATTGTTGTGACTTGCTATTATAAGTATCTTTTATCGGGAATTCATTGCCACAATTTACCAAAAGCTCTGAGAAACTGTGAAAAATAATTTTCTTAGATCAAAAGCACTCTAAAAGACAGGTCATTTTTAACAACTGAAAAAAATAGGCACAAGTTGATGTCTTAATGGTAGCTAATACTATTGTTTTCATTTAATTCAAAGTAGATATGAATTGAATTGAGCACATTCATATCTTGGTGACAGAAATGCTAACTAGTATATTGAAATCCATAGTCCCCGTAATATTAAATAAAATTCATTAAAGCTGTGCATTATGGCTTCTAGACTTAAATATACGTGAGACAAATATACCACAAAATACCTCCTGCAGGGAACACCCTCTATAAAGAAAACAAACACAAAACAAATTCCACCCCCTCACTCCCCCCATAAAACTGTCAAAAACCAAACCCCAGAAGAACCAACCAAAAATCCAATAAGAAAATCCAAACCAAATCAATCATACCAACCCCCAACAACTCAAGACAACCAGCCCAAAGGTGCAAGCAGTTTAATGTGATCTGAAGGACTCAGTGATGTTTTTACTCTGGGTGTGTTTGTGGTGACACCAAGCCTTTTGCTGTATTGTACTAGGGGTAAAAGTAAATTGATATGAAAGACAGCAAACAAAATTTGTAAAGAAGGAATATGTTACTCACTTAACATTACATAAAATGTTTTGTGGCTATCAAAAACTTGGCACGATTCAGGAAGGTACAGAACATTTTCTTTGGACGTTCTCTTTGTTCAGAAGTATTTTAGTAAATTCATCTTAAATAACTAAGTGGGTTATAAAAAATGGTATTTGGAATTGCAGGGTTTTGCTGAGAGATTTTTTTCCTGCTGCTTTGACTAGAGAATCCTGTGTGGTACTCTGGCCTATTTAGTGTTAAAGGATGTTTAGTTTCCCATGTATCAGTAGGACTTGTTTTGATAGATACCATGTCTGTTACTTGTTTTTTTCTCTGTTACGTCTTTTCAATTTTCTGTTAGGATTGTTGTTGAGAGATGAACAGATGTTATATTTTTCAGTACTCTTGATGTTGCTGTATCTTACAGTCTGCAGTGGAGACGCTATCTTCCAAACATTGAATGTTTGTTCCAAGTGCCCTGGGGACTGACCTGGGATTTGCTGTAATGCACTAAGGTGAAACTCCAGTGCTTAGGTGCTTCTGGTAAGAGGGTGATGTCAGGCAGCCCTTACATACACCTGTTAATATTTTTATGTAAGTGCTTTTCACCCTGAATGAACCATCCAAATTCATACTGATCTGATCGTGAGGATAGTACAGGGTAGGGAGCTCTTGCTTTTGACAAACTTCAGCACCATGGTTTTAGGAGCCAGTGTAGGAGTGCGGGCAGCCATTTATAGTAGAGGTAAGTCAGTGCTGACAAGGATTTCCCTGCAGAGATACCATCTAGAGCCACTGCTGCAGAGTTAATACTGTAATTCTTGGAACTGATCCATTGCAGTCATGATGCATCTATCCTGAGCCAGGAACACCAACACATTGATTTGGCTTTAAAAACAAACAAAAATCCCTTTTGTATTTGCAAAGAATTTTTTCAAATCTCAGATGAATCAGGTTACTTAGCCAGAATGAAGGCCAGTAAATGTGTTTTCCTTAGATATCTTATGGGATGGTTTTGCTCCTGGTCCCAGGCTTATAAATGCAAAGCCTTGCTTCTCTACACTTTGATTATATAAAGCTGTTCTTGATTTTTATTTTTTTGTGTGTTAGTTGGGCAATCCAGTGATTGGTTGCAGGTGGATTTACATGGCACTGGAGAAATACTTTGATTTTTCCTTTATCTTCTAATTTTTCTTAATAAATGTGACAGCTTCATTTGCTTATTTATCTAAAGAAAGAAATTTAATTTATGTATGCTGTAAAGGGCCATGTGGGTGAAGAATGTCTCTGTCACTGTGCTACTTTGGTTGTGTGATTTGAGTATGATCTAGCTAGAGTTCTGCAAAATGTGTCAATACATACTCAGCTGTTTTGTTGCATTTTGGGTTTTGTAATTTCTTTTAATAGATAACATAAAGTGAAAATTATTTGTGTTTGTGGAACCAGGACAGTGGAAAGGAAGTAAGAACGCTGTCTCTATCCCTACAGCTAGCAATTTTAGTCCATTGCTGCTATATTATACAACAATTTGTTGTCTCTGTATTTTCTTTTGAATCACATCAATACTTGCTTCCTGTTAATTTTGCTCACTTGCTGAGAGTTTGGATTATCCAAGAGCTCTGAATTTTGTTAGATCTTTCTGTGACCATTCATTAATGTTTCCAGCTTGTCTGTCTTTCCAGAAACATTTTTGCTTGTAGCAGAATTGTTGGAAGAAGGCTCAGCATTGTCACATTTTTATTGAATATAGGGAAGTGTTTTTTCAGTCTGCTCTAGGAGTAGGAACATCAGGCAGTGAGATGGTTGGACTGTACCATCTTGCAAGAAGACATATCTCTCTGCCAGAGGTCCAGAACAGTTTCCTCATTGAAAAGGAAAGTCATTGTGCTGGAGCCAGACAATTAATTGGATACAATTTTCCTGTTGTGTTATACCAGACTTGTGTGTGATTGAGCAATGCCTTAGAGTTTATTTCAGTCTTGAGAAAGTATAAATAAATGATGAACTTCCAGCAGGCTTATAATAGAAAGTCCAAGATACTGTAGTAACACTGTAGTTGAGTGGAAAAACACAGAAAATTCTAGCAGGAGTTTGACTTTTTTTTTTTTTTTTTTAACTTTGTAAAAAATAAACAAAAAGTACAGGGATTAGTCAAGGGTAGTGTAGTGCCTAAGGAATTTGCAAGATCTTTGCAGAGCTAAGGAACATTACAGTATTGATAGCTGAACTGTGGTGTGTAGTGAAGGGAAATATATGCTCTTCTTGGAAATTTTATAGAATAACGTTAACAAACCAATGGAAAGACTGAAGAATTGACAAGGAGATGGGCTCAACTGCAGATGACCTAATAGTATAAATAGGAGAACTTGTAACTAAATACAAAAATTACTGACAGTATTGTGCTACTATTAAAGTAAGTTTTCCCCAGTAGGAGGAATATCTTTTTTAGTTTTAGTTTTCACATGATAATTCAAATGTGTTGAAAATATATATTACAGAAAGTCTTCAATACAGAAAGCATACAGTGCCTTCTATATGTATAAAAACTATATATGAGCAGAAGGGTGACCTTTTGCTCTTATGTTAAGATAGTATGGAATAGAAATTTAAGAATTAAGTTATTAGTGCTGCATTTTCTCGCAATTACACTTGTAGTACTTCTTGCTTAAAAATAAAATAAATGCAAGAGCTTAAGATAGAAAAGTTATGTATGTTTGCAACCATGTATTGAGTAATACCCTTCCCTTGTTAAGGGAAGCAACAGAAATGTTATGTTTCAATTCCAGGATGAAAAGCTCTGTAATGGGCCAGATAGATATTTGTACAGCAAGTTCTTTTGAAGACATTTGGTACTGGTTGCTGCTATCTGCATATGTCATTAGTCTTATCTGATAGGGAAGTTTTTGCTCTTAAATGGAACTTTTCCAAAGTTGTTCCTTTTTTGGAAGTTGAGTGAGATGAAGTTTAAACCTTGATTTCTAAAACTTAGTCTTTTCAATAGTATTGATGCTCAGTAAATGGTTTTTTTAGCTTGTTTAACCCTACCCCAGCAGAGTTTGATGATTATGCCTTGCTTTTTATTTTTTTTTTAATTTAATTTTTATCCAATTGGTTTTCTTGAAATGTGTGCTTAATTATGTAGGTTAGAAGCCAGATCTCTTAGTTCTGCAAAGCTGAGCATTTAGCCTGCCTACCTTTTTGCCTTTTAATATCCTGGTGACCTTTCCCAGTAACTCGTGCCACAATTAACTGTTATTCTCTCCTTTTTTTTTTTTTTTCCATTGTTAGCTATGATAGTTTTGTCAGAACTTATGGGCAATAGAATTGAAAATCAGTTTCTGTAGTATTACTTGTGACTTTATTCTGGCATTGGTAGATTTTATATTTACACCTACTGTTTCCAGGTGCTTTAAGAATCTGAAAGCTTTCAGGAGGTGTAATGAATTATTTGTAATTCTTCATGTTTTGAACTTTGTTATTAAAAAATTAGCTTTGTTTTTTATTTTTGATTGTGAAACAATCTATTCTGCAGCCAAGTTATTTTTGCAGGTCTGTGATCTCGGTAGGTAACTCCTTGTTGTTTTCTTATCATTACAGGGATTCCTCTTGCTGGATGCCAGAGAATTTTTAAGGTTATGTCAATATTAGCACATACTTTAAAGGGACAAAGAATAAGTTTGATGAAGTTTCTTTTGTTTCTATGGATTCCAGAACTTTAGGTCATTAAGTAGTTAGGGTGGTATCAACTTTGAGAGAAATTACAATACTGTGAACAAGGACAACAAATCCTATGACATGGATAAACCATCAGAGGATACCTAAGGTTGGTTTGTACCTCAGAAGATTGTCCAGTCCAATCTGCTGGTCTGCATGAGGTCTAATGAGTTGAGGTTGCTTGTGGACTTGGTAGAGGATTTTGTGTGCAGAATTAATCCCTACCAGGAAATAAGCTTCTGAGGTCAGTGTCAGGCATATTAGCTGGTAGATTAGCCTGTGTTGCTGTTGTCTTAAGTTATGTTTCTAACTTCAGGTGTATGTATAGTTAGAATTTAGTATTATGCTTACCTGGAGTATTTATTTTATAGTGTAACTTAAAATTCCCCCCAAAACATGTCAGGTAAATTTTAAAAGAATTTCTGAAGGAAAAGAAGCACTAAATGAATGACACATGATTGTTCCTAGTTCCATTCCTAATTCCATAAGGGTGGGAATAATACAACACTTTCACTTACAGTGAAAACCACTACTTCCTTTTTAAGAACTCGAAGGAGAATTTTTTTTTTTTGGGTCTTCCTCTTTGAGGACTTTTCATAGACTGCTTATTCCAGCACTTACAAGAGAAAGCCATGAATATAAATTGTCATGGAAAGGGTATATTTGGTTTTGCAATCTCCGTAGCTATTTGATGTTAGGTAAAGCTGCTGGTTGTGCTGCTTAAGCAGAGCTTTGGTAGGTATGTAAGTATTGTCAGTGACAGCGAAGGCCAGTGATTTGGGCTGTGAACAGAGCCCTTCCTATGTAATTAAGGGAAGAGGTGATAGGCTGCTATTTGTATTAATAATATGTTACCTATAACACAGACATGTGGATGTTCTATTTGAATGCTCTTTACCCATGGCGTCATTCTGATCTTTGGTTTCATTTGTAATGACTCTTAATTAGAAAGTTAAAAGTATGTGTGCTGTGTTTAGATAATTTCTGACTTTTACGTAAACAGAGAAGAAAATGTTTCTGGAAGTTTTTGTACTTGAACAAATGCATTGCATCTGCACACAAAGACCACTTTCCTTTCAAAATGCATGTTTTGATTTTGAATCTCGGCACACATGCTGCCTCACTGACTGAGATCAGCACAGATTGTACATCCATCCTATTGCAGCATATTGCTTCCTGATCAATGCAGTGCAGATCTACATTTTAGCTGCAGATTGACCTTCCCTGAACCCATGTTTCAGAAGTGGGCTTGGGAAGGGTTAGGATGGCAAAACACTACACCAACACACTTGTCCTTTCTCTGAGCTACTCTGGGACATCCAGATTGCCTTCCTGGGGGCTCCTTAGGTCACCCTGTTCTGGGATTTTGCCTGGTTCACAGGTCAGCATAAATGTGCCTGCCATTGAACAATTTTCTGTGCAGATGTGTGGGTAAGAGGGGTTTTTCTGGTCTCCCCTGGTTATCAAATGTAAGTGTGCTCATTTTCCTTCATTTCCCACGCAGCTTAATGTTCAGCCTTCCCAGGATAAGTGTTGCTGGATAAATTTTAGATGATGGTCTGGGTTTTATAAACTAATATTAAAGGATCTTCATGACTACTACTCTTTGAGATCTCTAGCTTGTACTCTCTTTGATGTGTGTTATGGTTTAAACTTGCTGTATACATCTTCTTTCATAATTGCTGCTTTGTAAATAATTGCTTTGTAATATCCTTTAAAGCCTTTTATGAAGATTTAGTTTTGAGTCTAACGTTAGGGTACCTGTAATCTTGTAACAACATTATTTCAGTGACTGGATCTGCTTGCTGGTGTTATGCCTCAAATCTAGAAACTATGTTAAACCATTCTGCTTTCAAAATTGCTTCAGACAGTTATTATAGAGGTGAACAAAGCTCAGTGGAGACTATTCTGTCTTGTCCAGACCAAAACTTTTCAGACAGTGGAAGGATTTAAGAAATAATAAGTGCTTGGTTATACTTGCAGACGTTTGGAAGAGATAATTTTTTTCAACTGCTACACTCCTGCTGAGATGTCCCAAGTATTCTTTTTCATGGGACAATTGTAGTGGCAGGATTTTAAAATGTGAATTTGTGATCATATATGGACAGAAAATGTTTTAACCTTGATGTATAATTGTGTTTACAGACACAGTCAACATGCATTTTTATTTCAAAAAATATTTTGGAACATAGGAAGGGGCCAAGTTTTTTTATTTTAATATTAGCAGTGACAGTATAATTACTAGGACATGAGGAAGGACTTTAGTGAGTGTACTGAGTCAAATACAAAAAATGGGCCAATTCAGGGGTTTTTTTGTTATTTTTGACCCATATAACTCCTGCTCTGGGGTTTCCTTTCCATAAAGCTAGAGATGATACAGTGATTGGACAGGACCAGCCTGCTACCCAGAATGGTTTGGGTTGAAAGGGACCTTAAAGAACATCTAATTGCAACACCCTTGCCGTGGGCAGGGACACCTCCCACTAGACCAGGTTCCTCAGAGTGCCATCCAATGTGGCTTTGAACAGTTCCAGGGATGGGGCATCTTCCAGTTGTTTGGGTTTAGGGCTTTTTTCCCCATCATTGTTCCTTTCTTGGTATTTTTTAACTTCATTGTGCTCATTAAGTACTATCATAGTAGTAATAGTAGTCATTGTTATTGTTATATTCCAAAGCAGAAGAATTTCTGTCAGTGCTTTTAATAATTCTTGATGAAGTGTCCCATTTCAGTGGAAGAAAAGCATACCAACAGTAAATGACTACAAAATCAGGTATGTGTCAGGTACACTACATTTGCTCAAACAGCTGTCAGGAATGCACTTTTATCAGTTGTGTCCATGAGCAGGTCTGAGGGCCATCTCAGGAGGGTTCTTCTGATTTATCCCTACGCTCTGTGGGCTTAGGCTGGTGGAGGTGAGCTCCTTATTTCCCTCGTGCATTGTGTCTCTGAGCATTTGAAAGAGTATGAGCTCTACTTGCCTTTTTAACACAGCCTTTGAAGTATGAGTATTGTTTGCTGGCATCTTAGAAGAGGGAGGAGAAAGTTGCTTTCATAAATAAGCCTTTGGAAAGAGCTCTGTGACCTTGCTTGAAGAAGGATTATGATGTGAGGAATGTCTTGTATATTTATTTTATACAATCACAAGTGGTTAATTCAGTTAAATGTGACTTGTTTACTGTGTAAAACACTTAGATACCTGCCTACACTTGAGGCATAGTAAGGGTATTATCATTTAAATGTCTGAATTATGATAATTTACATACTTGTTTAACATGCTAGCAATGTATGAAGCTAAACTTACAAGTTTTGAGAACATTATCGTTTAAATAACTTGAGTTGTTTGGGGTTTTTTAAGCATTAGAGCATTAGGTTCTGGAGAATAGACATGACTGACTGTTCTTTATAAAAGTGTTAACGCCTTTTTTCTGCTTGGGTAGAACTGTTAAAGATGTCCCATAGACGAAGGCCTGCATGTCTTCCACAATGCTAATGAGAAATTGCATTTTAAAAACCGTGGTGGAATACAGATTTTTTGCTGATATTTGCTGCAAAACTCAGAGCTGTGATTCAGCAAGAACTCTTGCTTTTCAGTTTCAGTTCTAACCTTTTACAGGATTTTGTTCCAATTCAAAAGGTACTTTTCTCACTATTGATTTGTGTTCCTCTGTGCTTTCTAGTACCTTTGACAGAGCAACTAAAGCAAGCAGCATAGAACAGAATCTTGTCAGCTTACATTATGCAATGAAAATGTATTTTAGAAAATCCAAGGTCACTGAATCTACATGTTTCTGAAAATGTTGGTGGTAACAGTTATTTAGAGCATGATGCTCTTGCCACCATTAGGGCAGTAATCTAATTGAATAGGAATAGTGAAATGGAATAGGCAGCAAAAAGGCACAGTGAACCCCAACATCAGAGTAGAGTGTTCCTTGTTTCAATTAGCTGATCTTCTTTAGACCTAAAGCCTCTGTAGCAGGGAGTTCCTCTCTGTATTGTGTTTTTGTCAGTTGCTTGGTAGTAACTTCCTTTCATTTTTAATGTATGTGTCTTACCATTAGAAAATATGATACTTCAGGTTGGAATTAAATTTCCATTTATTTTTTCCAGCTGAGAAGGTGAAAAATAAAATGTTCTGCAAAATACTGTAGGGTAAGGTACTTGACAAAACTGAAGAAATAACAAATCTATGGCAGAAAAGGTTATGGGTGCACAGAATAATTCTAAACCAGTTGTCAAAGGCCAGGTAAGCCCATCTGCATAACTGGTCCATCAGTCATCCTATCCTTCTCTTACTGATTTGGGCCACTCTTAAAGCAACTAAACTTAGACTTCAGCTCCCTTGTCTGTCCTCTGTAATGTTGGTACTGTCTTTCTTCCAGTCTTTGGGATGAAAAGAATTGCAGATTTTTAAATTACTTTCTTTTCACAATGCTTCTCCACTGGAGTCTATAAGGAATCCCCAACTGCCGCCTTCCTCTTGCTACTGTCCCTTTCTGCAAAGTGCGAACAACAGTGGTAAAATTCCAGCTTGGTGCACCTTGCCTTCCTCTCGTGTCCAAGTGACTGAATGCATATGGTGAGGGAGCAGCTAGACATAAGATTTAGGGGCCGGAGAGAGGAAAATCAGGGGAAAGAGGAGTGCAATGAAAGGCTGGAAGAACTTTTTCCGCTTCTGTTTCTCATTCTTTCTAAATACAAGCAACCAGTTCTCAGGTCACTTTCTCTGGTTTGAGTCTGGTAGCCATGGAAGGTGGCCTTCAGGTGCTGTGAGGGCAGGAAGCACATCAGTAGAGTCAGTTTGGAGAAGTGTTGAGGTGCTCATGCCAGCACTGAGGCTGTTCTGAGGATAAACAGGTGAGAAGAGCACTGAAGATACCAGGGAGTTTGCACAGGACGTTCTACAAGGATGGGATAGAGACAAGGGGATCAGTGTTACAAGTGGATCAAGTGGTGCAGAAGGGAGTATTGAAGGGAGTATTCAATTGTTCAACTGAACAATTGAAGTCACAACTGCACACTCTAGATTGCAAAAGAAAAACCAACGGGAAACATGTATTGCTACTTCTCCTTTTTAAATTTACTTGTACCATTAAGCACAGGTGCCCAAAGAGCAGAGTTCTGCGCTGTTGAAAAATGATCATAAATATTACAATTATCGTTTAAGGTAACAAAGCTTTTTATTGGCAATTTGCTGTGTTATGCTCTTTGAGTATTTAATTTAAAAAAATGCTTGCTTCTATCAGTTTAATTTATCAGGTTTTATTAAACTATTTTTAGTTTAGTTGAAAAGAGCCATTGTTATGAGCAATGCAGGAATGGCAGTTGTAAGGAACGGTGTATGTAGTGAAGTATTTCCAGAGCAGACAGATATTTTTATTTTTTTCATTGAGCTAGTCATGTAGCTGGAAGATGGGTCATCTTCCACGAAAGATTTTAGGAAAAATAGCTTCAGCTCTTTATATCAGACTGTTCTTAGTGAGGAGTATGCTGTCTCTGCCATATTTGAGACACTTATTGTTGAGCACTTCACCTGTTTTCAATTATGATTTGCTAGTGAGAGCATTCCCTATTAGAGTTCACTAGGTGGTTTTGGTTTAATTTGAAATAGCAGCATGGAAATACTTGTCATTTATGTGTTTCTGTCACAGTTAAAATAGTCACACTTTAGTCACACAATAGTTTCACACTTAGTTTAGCTCTGAATATGTTGCTTCATGAAGAAATCTTCTAATTCAGTTTGCATTTTAGTTCGTACTGAATAGAGATGAATGTTTTTATCTTTGAGCTGACAATGATAACTTCATATTTGCAGAATGTAAAAGCTCTAGAAGTTTTCTTTTAAAATTAACAGTACTTGTTTTCTGCTTTATTTAAGTTCATTATTTGGTTGAATAAAGTGGTTTGGTAATTTCTTCTGGTGGTTTTTTTGTTTGTTTCAGGGTTTTTTGTTTTTTGGGTTTTTTTTTTTTTTTTGTTTTTTAAATTTTATTTATGTGGTTTTTTGTTTTTATTTTTTATTTTTATGGCTTAGGGACTGAATCCTTCTAATATGCATTGAATTTTTAGTTGAAATTATGCAGCACATAAATCTGAGAGAAGACAACCAGGAATTTATTGCAACTCAAGTAATATTGAGGTTCCAGGGGATTCATTGACTCACTATGGACACACTTATTTCTGGGTTGCTGACCAAAATCTTTGTCAATCACACACAGCTGGTGTGAAGAACAGAACTTACTCTGAGATTTTTAAAAGTTTAATAAAAGGTAAAAAGGGACAAATATCCAGTGCTAGGGTATTTTTTCCAATTGGCAAAAAAACACACCTTAGCTTAAAACAATGTTTTCTATCTACTGTTACATTACAGGGGGTACATGCATATTCATGAGAGTTTATACATTATACAAACATTCTTGTGAGTTTAGATGTTCCAGTTCTTTTGCTTGATTTTAACCTTTGATTTGTCTTTATGCCATCCTGTAGAGTAAATCAATATATTAATTTTTTTTCTCATGATTCTATCCATTTTTAAACTTTCTGATAATGAAGAGTCAATAAATTCTTCTCTTGGTGTTCTGGTTTTTGTCACTGTTATCTCATCCTTCAGGTAAGGTCATCCACAAATATGAGGAACCACCTAATTATCTTACATCGTTCTTTGAGTATGTCATAAGTATATAATGAGTGAAAGCATTTTAACATTACATAGTCTCTATTTTAATATTATGTTATGGCCTAAGATATAATATATATATATCACACTACTATTTATATAAGCTATACAGTGCATACATAAACTGAGATTATACTACACCAAAAAGTATATAAAAGTATAATATATCAAAAGGTCCTCTGCAAGAATACTTCTGTTGTAATTTATTGTGGAATATTACTGTCAAGTGACTTATTTTCTGTAAGTTATTATTAATTTTCTCTAAAAGTAATAAGTAAAAAATGGATTAATAATTTGCACATTGATTATTATATATATGAGTGACTGATAAAATATGAAAGGACCTTCTGAAATTTAAAAAAATTATATTTGAAAATGAGTTTATTCAAAATATTTAGGTATTCATAGAATAGTTAGGAATAAAGATTTAACTTCAGTTGGTTTTAAATGCCTACCTTTTTTGCTTTTAGAAGAATAGCTGTGTGAGTTCTCCTGAGATTTTTCTCTGTTTTGTTACTCCAAACTATTGATGTGGTTTGTACTAGTTTGTGCTATTTTGCTGTTTCTGGTATTTAAGTTTTCAAGCTAAACCTTTCAAAGGGAAGTGAAGAAAACATCAACGTTCCTGATGTGCCTGTTAAGAAATGCTGAGGTTGAGAAACAGGTGGCAGAAAGCTGCTGGGTGGTGGTTGATGCTAGTGTGTCACGCTTTGCATTAGTTATGCTTGGCACTGGATGAGTGGATGGTGTTGGAAGTCTGGAGACACTCAGCTGCTGAGTTTAGAAGTTGGCAAGTCCATCCAGTTTGTGTAGTCAGGAGGTAGAAAAGCTGCTCAGGTTATCCAGTTTTGAATTAAGTGTGAAAAGTATAATGTAACAAGGTAAATGAGGCACCTTTGTTAACAGCATATGTTTATTTTATCTGACTTGAACTAATTTTAAGAGGCAGAGAAGCAAGCCCTGAAATAAATGTACTAAAAATGGACTTGGTCCCATGAGAGCTTGTTGAGACTTAAATAATATACTTTAAGCCCAGAAGTTTAGTACCCCTTTGTTTTTAAGGTACCTTGTTGAATGTTGAAAGAGTACAGGATACTTTAGATCTTTTTTCAGGCCCTTGTGTGCTTTGCACCTGTTGCTGTTGAGTGCTGGGAGGGGACTGGTCTACACCAGTTCCACCTGGTGTCTGTGAGGATTTTGTCTATTCCAAAAGAAACCAGAACGTATACACAGGAGGAAGCTGGATTTAAAAAATTTCAAGGGTTTTGTCTAATCCAAGAGAAACCAGAACATATACATAAGGGAGGAAGCTGGAGGTGTCCGGTGGCGCAACTCTTGAAGCAGATGTTAAGGAGAGCACAGGGTGTGTTTCCGTAATTGCTGTGAAATGTTACTGCTCCCAGCATAGAACTGGTGTATGTTGGTGGGATGAAAACTATTTGAAATACAGAGAGAAGAAAGCAGAGAGCTGATTCCTGACACTTCCCTGGAAACCTAGATAGGAGATTCTGAGTGCAGTCAAGGAAAGTGCTATGCAGTGAAGCCAAGAGATCTGTAAAGGCTTGAGGTTGTGTGCATGGTACTTTCCTGCTGCAGTCTGTAATTTAAGAATGTCTAAAATACAGCCGCTTCCTCAGCCCTGAGGAGCTACTGTCAGGAGGCAACAGAGGCAGGAGGTAATTTTAAGATCAAGAGAAGGACTAGCTTACTTCTTTCTAAGTCTGTGGTAGACAAATTCCTGCCTACTAAGCAGAGGGCCTTGCCCTTTACTTGCTTCCTATATCTCTCAGTATATAACTATATATACTTTGTAACTTTGGTGGATATTCACATGAATTTGTGTATAAGCCATCAGGAGACCTGTTACTGATCTATATATAAATTTCATATTCTGTTTCTATTATAACAATAACATCTTAATTATTTTAAGGCTGCCTGGGCAAACCTGTGAAGTGTTTTTTCTGGTAAACTATTGAAAATTCATCTAACAAGAGTGTTACAGATGTGTTTGGGATTTGAAGAATTTTTTCTTTTATTAAATAGTGCAGAGCTTTAATAATCCAAGGAAACAGTCTACCAACCTCCATCATGTATTGTGTTTGCTATGCCTAGTATTTGCTTAAGTATACTGAGCATACTATTTGTCTGCAGAAGAAAATATTTTTCCAAAAAATCTGAAAGAAGAAATAGGACACATGTTTCTCTTAAACTTGTATTTAACCATGTTGCCCTTAATGCTGCCAATTCCCAGTGGCCCAACCTATTTTCCTTTGAAACAAGCTTTTGATAGCATCAAATTCTAATTAAACTTTATTAAAACTTTGTACTAATAGTAGTCTAATTATAGGCAGTGTAAAAGTCTTGCTGATTTTCCTTTAATCAAAGTATAATCTTGTCTACAGCTGTATTAAATTTAAGCTTATATGACAAACCTCTTGGTATGTCAAAGCTTATTACTTAACAGCAAACATGTTTTTTGTGGGAAGGCTGTATTTGTACTGGGAGTGCAGTTTGAATGTTATATGAACTTAATTTGAGGGCTCATCTGTTTTGGTGATACATGGTACAGATGCTTTTTTTTCCATGGAGTAGATGGGCCAGTGTAGATGGGACTGATTTCATGGGCAGTACCAGTGCATTGCCACTATTATTAAGTGTCATCATTTTTGATGACAAGCTTGCTGAGCTTTTCTTCCATGTTCTGTTTTGACTATAGATTTTCTTTAGATACTTCTTTAAATGTTCTTATTTTGAGCTTCTAGTGTATGTCCTGTCACTTGGGGTTTGTTTCTTTTAGTAACTGACTCATTCTCCTTGTTTACTTTAATTTCTGGTCCTTGTTTTCTGTTCTTCTAAGAGCATAGATAATCAATTTATCTATTTAGCAGAATTTAGTATATTAGATGTCAAGAATACATTTCAACACAGGGCTATCTTTGTACAGAAAAAGCCTAACTGTTCTCAGAACAGCAATTTTTAAAAAAAATGCTGGTTAGACACAGAAAAAAATATGCCTGTTAATTCTGATTCTTTTGCAGGATATAGCAAATTTTAAGCTTAGATACTTTTTACCATTGATTAGGGAGTTAAATTTCTGTATTTCATGGGAAAAGCCTTTGACAGCATTCTCGTTTTTACCTATGCTTGTTTATTCTGGGTAGAATTCCAGTAACTTGTTTCCAGTAATTTCAGTATCAGGAACACTGATTTTAACACTAATTTTAAAATTTGAGAAGTACAAGAATTGTTACTGTGGATGTTGAAGTGTAGAAGTAGCTTGTCTGGGAAGCTTTAGACTGTAAAGATGGAATTAATATTTTCGGCAACCCGCAGAATATGTGGGTATATTCCTATAATTAATGGAAAATTCAGTATTAAAAAAACCTTCAACAACCAAATCTTCATAAAATAAACAGTCTTCAGCTGTAGTTTCTGCTCTGCTTCTTGTGGCAGTGTGTTGTGTATCGTGGCCTTGCCCTCTAGTGGCTGCAACTCAACTTGAAATAGTGAAAATGCGTTTTTGTGCTTAGGGAAGGGATTTGGAAGACTTTTTTTTTATGGTGGTTTAATAAATTAAATCATCACGGGAGGCTATTTCTTCTTAGATCGACAATCTGGAACCTCTGATGCTAGAAGGGCGTTCTTTTTATACTTCAAAATTTTTTTGTCTGTGTTCTAGAGGGAAATATGGCACATCTAGTACAAAAATCTGCAAGGTTTGATAATGACTTTGAGAGGTGTGGACAGCCACTCCCTTAGGCTTTTCAACTGAAAGGGTGTGGGGCTGCCAGCTGTACAGTGCAGTTCCCCTGCTCCAAATGCCCACTGGCAGATTGGTCACAGGCACTGAGGTGTTCTCGCTGCATTTCTGTTGACAAAGAGATGAAGAGGTTTTTCCTTTTAGTTTGTCTGAAGAATCACATTCATGGGCACAGGTGTTAGCAGTGTAATATCCTTGATGACCCTGATGGAAAATAGCTAGTCAAAAAACCAGCAAAATACTTCTGTTATGTAGAAAGCTGTACCTTGGCAAGTTTTGCCATATTAGCAACCTGTCTAATCTGTTGATCCAGTGTACCTTGTATGTGATTTCTGCCCTTGACTAAGATGTATGAATCATGAGTCACCATGTTTGGTACTGTAATTGATTCAGATCCTTGAATGCCTTATCCGCCCTCTGCCCATTCCTCTGCTGGGCTGGTTCTGATGTGAACCTGTGAGAAGGCTGCCCCTTGTTTTGAAGCCAGGAGGACACAGCTAAAGAAGTGACTGATCAATATTCTGTAAGGTTGCCTATCAAAAAACAGCTCATACATTCTCTCCCATTGCTGCCTGACCCCCATCTCCATATGTGGATTTCCTAAGTTTAAAATAAATCATCTTTTTCTTTATTGTGAAATCGTTGATCTCAAAGGAGCACCAGAATAAATCAGCCTTTGTTCATGAATACCAGTATTTAATTACTACTTGCTTTGAAAGTCCTGATCCAGGAATGCATTGCAAATAAATACAGCCTCCTCCCAGGGTATTTTCGCTCTCACTTTGTTGGAGGTATGGCTTGGCGATGCCTTGAGTACAAATATTAAACTCCCAATTGTCAGATTTCTCCTCTGTGCTGGAAAATGAATTTTCCATCTTTCGATGGAGCCGCACCCTTCTCTTTTGGTGTTTGGTTTCCAGTTAATTGTATTTGCTCTCTGCATGGAATGCTGAAGTTGAAAACACAGAATGAAAATAAATTAAATTTAGTAATTTTTTTAAAAAGTTTTGGTCTGTCCTTGATGCAGAGAAGTCTTTGGAAAAGCAAGAAGGAGCATATTGCTCTGATGACCCGTTGTTTTCAGTGTGAGGAACTGTGTAGTGAACTCTCACTACACTCTATTTGAGTAATATTTGTGGTTTGGACCTCTTACAAAAATATCTTGTTTGGCGTGATTAAAATTAGTGCAGTGTCATTTCTACTAAGGCAGTTCCCTTCAGTTAGGACTTGTACTTCTGTATCTTTATTGGCTGCCTTGAATTTATACCACAGTAGCCTTAAGTTTATCCTCAGTATGGGCATTTTCGCTGTAGTTAAGCAATGTGCTGAACAGTATTTTCCTTGTGACACTTGTGCTCTGGAAATTAATAGTTCAGGAGCAGATAATGGCAGAAAGCAAGCGAACATTGCTTTGTGCAAAGGAGAGATGAATTAACTAGGCCTACTGTAGATATTTGTTTAAAAATAAAAATACTGTAGTGATACCAGACAAATCCTTTGAGTTTGAATATATCCCTTAAGAAAAGGAAGGGAGAAACTTTCGTAACTTTTTCAGGATATTTTGAGGGTTTTTATATAGATAGAGATAATACCAAACCACTGCTGCACTGCATTTGGAGTTACATGTGAAATCTGATGTGGTTTTTTTTCTTTATCTGAATGTGTGATCACTGGGAGTTTTCTCTACCATAAACCAGCAGCAGTATGGAATTAATGATGGGAGGTAAACACAGTGCCTTGTGAGGAAGGAGTAGAAATGAGAAATAGTTTGAAATAGTTTCACCAACTCCCTTTAATCTCTAAGCAGTTGAAAAGTCAGCATGTGATAAAAGTTTATTCTGTGCCACAAGTAGAGGAGTTTTGATGTAATGATTAACTAATTTAGCAACTTAGCAGTGAGTAGCAAGACAATTAAGAAGCTTCTGCAGTTCTGCACCTGCCTTGAAATGTCTGGGGTTATGTTGGGAGTTGGAGTTTGGTGATAAACTGAGAGCTGCTTCATAAGTATTATATTATATAATATGCTATTATAAGTATTATATTACATAAGTTGTTCTCTTCTGGCAGAATATCTGGTGATCTTGGCTTCTGTTGTGGTTTTTCTCCAATTTGCTTGCAATTGGAAATCTAATTGTTTGCTGATAGAAGTTCAGTAGTGCAATTTTCTTAAGGAAAATTTCCCTTTCAATTATTTTTTTGCTAGTTATTTAGTTATCTCGTTAACTCAAGATCTTTGAGGAAGCAGAAACAATGGATAATGTTGATGTTGGATTTTTCATTCTGAGTATTTACTGACAGATGCTGATAGTATTTCACGATTGCTGCTAAAAAGCATTTGTTTTTCATTTGCTTTCTTCTTCTTCCTGTCATTTCTGGTTATTCTTCAGTGTTTTGCTATAAAAACAATTAATTTTGCTTCTTTAGTAGGAGTTACAGAAATTTGATTTTAGATTTTGTTTATGGAAGGTTCTAATAAGATCAGTTAAAATCTAAAGACCAGGAGAGATTTATGCCTTACCTCTGCTCTTAAATTAGGGCAAAACTCTGTCCAAACATGATAAACCTCTCTCTTTATGTCATACTTTTCATTGCAGTAGTTGGAGACAAAACCATGCTTTATTTTGGTCTTGCACTTCATTAGGTTGGCCAAAGAATATTAACTATCAAGTTTAACCATTTTTTTTTGATTGTGAGTTTAACAGTAGAAATTTTTGTTTTCTGAATAGTCTTAGTGTTCTCCACCAGTGCAGAATATTTATGGGTGCTTTTGCCTCTTAAAGGTAGGAGTAAATTGCAATAATACATTACAAATCTTTAGAAACATGTATGAAACACATATTTGAAAATAAATTAAGATTGTGTACGAGAACCTGCTCTTTTCAGAGCTTATTTATTATATCTGGATATTATATCTGGATACCAGATATAATAAAATTTGTCTTTATCTATTTGTCCTACAAATACCATCTTTGGGAATTTGTACATGTTGAGAGCAAGTTTACTCATTTCAGAGTTTGAGTGTACCATGTTGCCAGACTTTAATTACATTTATTAGAGTAAATAATAGTGTTTAGCTTTCAGACTAGTTTTGTCGGAAAATATTCCTATAAGGGCATCAGGAGTGATGAGTATTTCAGCAATATTTTACACACTGGAAGTAATTAGCCTGAAGAAGCCCAGATTTCTGGGTACTGGCCTATTAGGGTGTTTTATTTCTTTATTTTAAAGCTGCATTAAATTGCAGTATATTTCCATAATTGGTTAATATAGAAGCACAGTAGCATTAAGTGATACCTCGGGGAGTCACCTTTGCCATATGTTTTCCCCGGGGTCCATGTTTGATGTGATGATAGAAGTTGAGATAAATTGTACAAAGTAATCAGTGGAGTCACAGTGATACATGATATGTAGCTGTATAAATGTCTTGTGTAACAAGAGGCTGAGCCTCTTTAATGAAATGAAGTAGAAAACTTCTTTGCAAGAAGTACAATTTCCTTCTAGAAGCCTGGTTTTACCTACCTTTTACTGGTTTTATGAGTACATTGCACAAGTCAGTGTTTTAATATGGAACAGGAAAAGTTCTTTCAAAGTCTGTGGATGTTATGTAACATATTGTCATCTATGAGAGCAGTAAGACAAAATAAGTCTCTTCTTTATATTGTTTTAGTATTCTAATGAGTCAATATGAGCATCTTGGGATGATGTGTGAGTAATCATTTTCTGGGAAGCTCTCTGTTGATTGTACTTTATTGTTAACATATTCTAGCTTTGCAGTTAAAGCAATGATGTACCTTAAAATTCTCTCAGTATTTTCAGGATGGAATTAAAATAGTACTTGAGTACTACTTAAGTACAATTTCCTCAAGAATATTTTATATAACTAATACCGAGTTGGATAGTTTTTTTTGTGGGAAACTTCTGTGCTTTGTCTACATTCAGAATGGAGTTGTCTTTTATGAAAGTTTTAATATCCTTAATCTCTTTGGTGATTCATGTACAAAAGTTTAAAAGCATGATATATGTGAAGGGACAGACTTTCATTCTGCTGAGAAGAGACTAAATATAAAATTCTTCTAGTTATCCTGAAACCATCCAGCACTTGTAGCAGAAGGCTGATACTCAGATATTTTTGTGAACTGTGAGGACAAAAGTTAAGTAAAAGAGACATTCTAAAGAGTAGTAATTAGTTACTATGGTGACAGATGTCTCACTGTAGCAAGTCAGTTGGCTATATATAAACCAAATTACTTGTAAATTAGAACTCTTCCTCTACATCTCTTCTTTTTAAAAATAGCTTTTTGCATCAAAACTAGTCACACTGATGTGTAGGGAGGGATCTATTTTTGTATGGTGGTGTCACATTTTGTGGTAAAACATTTAATCTTGAAGTTTTTTAAGAGTATCTATCTTGTCGTTTTTCTTTTGACAGTGAATGCCTTTTTGGTTTATTTGCATAATCTACGGATAGATCAGCACTCAAATACATGAGCAACTTCTGCCTTTTGCAGTCACTTCATTCCACAGCTTATATTTCCTGCAGAAAAAATTATTTAGAGAATGAATATTTTGTATCATGGCTGGGATTGCTTCTGCTCACATCCTTCATCATGAATCTTCTACTAGAGTGTACTTACTACAGAATTTTGAGGGGGCTTTACGGCATAATAGGGAGTGTCCAGGACTTGTTCTTCTGTGATTTGGTGTTGTGCTACATTTTTCCATTATGGAATGTGATTGCTGGGAGGTGTTAGTTTCACAACTGTCAAGTTAGGCTTGAAATGCTTGTTTCTAGAAAATAATTTGTTGTTAGTTGAATGCTACCAGTTCTGCTGAAGGAGGGTGAAGGCAAATAAGTTAGTAAGGGGAGCCATCCTTTGTGATGTTTCCATTCACATTGGTTGTGCACAGTGATAGTACACAATCATAGAGTAAATGCTTTCTTTTCAGTTTAATGTTACTTCAATATAGGTATATATGATATATTTATCACCTTATATGAAGGATTAGTTTCCTGTATATATTTCTATCACCACAACACTACTGTTTTTTTTTCCAGATATCTTCTTGTATTGGATATTTGGAGCATTGATAGTTCCTTTCAAAACTAATGTAAATAAAAGCAGTCTGCAAGTGAGTTAGTGCTGTTCATACAGTTCTGCACTGACTGATGTTGGAGGATTCAGGAATTGTAATGCAATTTGTTTCCTTACTTATATTTTCACAGAATTACAGAATAGTTCAGATTGGAAGAGACCACAGTGGGTCATCTGGTTCAGTTTCCCTGATCAAGGGTCATGTGAGAACATGAGGCACAGGATTGTGTCCAGATGGTTCTGGAATATCTCCAGTAATGGAGACTCCACGGCCTCTCTGGGCAACCTGTTCCAGTGTGCAGTTACTGCAGAGTAAAGTTCTTCCTCATATTCAGGTGGAACTTCCTGGGCATCAGTTTCTGCCCATTGCCTCGTGTCCCACTGCCCATTGTACCACAGATTAGAGCCTACCTCTGTCCTCTGACACCTCCCAGCAGAAGCTGATACACATTGGTGAGGTCCCTTTCACGGGGCAGAGCAGCCCTGGTTCCCTCAGCCTGTCCTCACAAGAGACATGCTCCAGTCCCTTAATCATCTTTATAGCCTCTGCTGGACCTGCTCAAAGACTTTGTATCTCTCCTGGACCTAGGAACCCAGAACTACATTTTATCAAAAAGAATGTATTTCATGAAAGCAAGGATGATGTAGGTCATGGTTTCCTTAATTTTCTTAATTCAGCTTGAGACAGTTGTCTCCTAATACAGGGAACTTCAGATTCTGGTTATGAGCTGTACTTATAAGTACTTACATAACTTATGTACTGATTCTGACATATTACAATTGATAGAAGTCAGGTGGTTGACACTGTAAATGCAGCCTGTTCACTGCCATTCTGTTCTTGACTGATGCTGCTGCTGTGGGAGGTGTGAGTATGTGGCTTAGGAACCAGTTTCTAAAGTTTGTTCATTTTTAGCTCAGGTCATCATTACATACCAAGTTAAGCAAACTGAAAGCAATAGGAGTTCTGAAACTGCGCTAGGTTTTCATCTGTCCCTGCCTTCAAGCCAACTTCACTGCTTTCTGTAATGGCTAATGAGCAGACAACCCACCACCATCCTGGTCCAGCTGCCTCATTCCTTTTGTCTATTACCTCATGTGAGTTGAAGAAACCTGTCTGGAATGGTGTAGTGGTTGTGAAAGGTGTGGGGGACTATGGGTTCAGGTTGAGGGCAGCAATGCATAATCACACAAACTTTTGGACACAAGCAGTAGAGATTTTTCTCCTCATTGTCCTATACATGCACAAATTTGGAATTCTGAGCATAGGTTTTTGCTTTTGTTTTAAACTAGAGAACTTATATTGTGTTATAGTTTGAGGTCTTACACTTAAGCTTTTAGCCGTCTTCTGTCATTCTCTTAAGTATTAATTACTTGGAAAAATGCAACAATACTTCTTGAGAATTATATTTGAGAAAAATAGCTCAAGCCATTTAAATAGCATATTTTTAAGCTCCATGTAGTTAGTTGTAAAACTGAATAATTAGGAGGAATTGCTTAATATTCTTAGTAGCCTTTTCGTTAATAAAGACCACTTGCTAATAAAAATCAAAAATCATTGTAAAATAAATGTCTGATACCCCCTTTCTGAATTTTTGGATGTAAAGTAGATTATCTGTGACTACTTGAAAAATAGTGTAGAGCTAATGACTAACAGTAACCCTGAGTCCTGAGATTTTCACCTTCAAACAAGTAAGTTGAGTTGCAACTACTAGCAAACTTATGGTTGGAATAGTTATTTAGAAAGTAAATGTGATGCTTAAATGGGCACAACACCTAGGAGGTAGCATTAAGTTTGCAAACATACCTTTTTGTGTTTTTTTGGTTAATGATTTTAATTTGCCAGAATTTAAAGTTCTGATAGGTGTGTGTCTGCAAAGTCAGCAGTTAAAGTAAGTGCAAAAAGATTGCAAAGTAACTGCATAAGATTGCAAAATCTTATGTCCAAAAAAAGTCTGTGCTGACATGTTCATGGGTACAACTTGAATATGTTTGCTTTGTCCTGTTGAGAAAGGTGACATTTTACTGCTGAGGATGATGGCACTAGAGCAACTCAGGGTTGTAGCCAAACACATGTTTTATGCACAGTGAATCTGTTGGTGCCTCTCAGTGCTGCTCATTGCCTTTCTGCCTACCTAAGGTGCTTCTTCCCCCTCCCCACAAATCCATCCATCTTCCCTTCCCTGTGTCCTTTTCAGGCAAAGTCTGCTGACCACTCACACAAAAGTTAAGCTGAGTGACAGGGCCTGTAGTGAACTTCAAAGCACTTGAACAACCAGGACACGGCAAGGAACACAGGGATTAATATTTTATAGCACCTCAAATAATGTTTCTAGAAAGGCCAAACTGTGTTTGTACCCAGAGTCACTTGTGCTGGCACAAAGCTGCTTTTACTGGCACAGTTAATTTTGCTTGACAACAGGTATGAGCAACCAGCAGGGTTGTCCTGGCAGTACAGACAACAAAACTTCAAGGTATAAACAGATACAGGAACAACTTGGTCAGCAGAAGACCGTATTCCCTGCTGTCATTTCCCCTCTACACCTTTGAACTACTGGCAAGTTTGGAAGGATAGGATTGGATTCCTGGGGATAGCTGAAGATTTTAACCTTTTCTTATCAGTGTAGCTGGATTTACATTAAGTTTACACTTTAAAAACACTGTGACTTTTTCATCTGTTGATATATCAAAGAATGTGTATTTTTTTTTATTGCTGCATAGAAAAAAATGGTAAAATTTATTATTTTTTAGAAAAGTTACTGAAAACTACTAGTAAGTTTTGCTTCACTTGAGAAACCAAGTAGTTATAGTCCCTGAAAAGCCAACTGCTACTCCTTCACTCTGCTCAATCTGACTGGAAAATCCCTTTCTTCACAGCTGGTAGCATTTAGTTTGACAGTGGGTGCCTGCCTGGAGTAGTTAGAATAATTTTAAAAAGGAATTTTCACAAGAACTCAAAACTTAATGCACTAGTTTTGTTTCTGAGTTGAAGGAGCAGGGGTTTAGTAAGCAAAGAGCTATTAGATCTATGTGTTTAAGAAACGGAAAACTAAATAGAAAAGCAATTTTGCTGGATGCACCCCACCCTGTGAATTATGCTTGCTTATGGAGACAAATACTTGTACTTCCTTGATAGGCGGGTGGAGTTAGGCAAGTGAGAGGAAAGGAATTTAGGATCTGTCTAAGCAGACCAGAATGAGGAACTCAGTCAATTGGGTCTGGAGATAATTTAGCATTTGAACTTCTTACAGCCAAAGGACGGAGCTGGAATTCAGTATGGTTTGCACGGTGTGCTCTGCTATCAGAGTGCTGCTCCCAAAATGAGAAAATTGTCAGTGTTAAGACTTCAAATAAGATAAAATAATCTTGTAACAATATGAGAAAAAAAAATTTCTAGCCACAGTGTGACAAATGCTGCCCATGTTGGTTTGACCCTGGTATATATTGTTTTAAAATCTCTGGCTTTGCACAGTTGGACTTGTACCCAGCATACTTTGCTTCTGGTAGAATTCTCAGCATGCAATGAGTAAATGACCTCGGTTGCATTACTGTTTAGTGAAGTATTACTCCAGGGCAAGTATTCCAATTTCTAGATCCCTGTTTACTTGCTGCTTTTGAATATTAGCTTTAGTACTCAGGGGGTGCATTTATAATGCCTGTATTAATTGTTCAATGATTATGTAGTGTAAGTAGGGGAAGAATCTTTCATCGTTAACTGCAGCATTTTATGGTTTAACTGCTCTGGCTAACAGCCTTGCTGTCCCTTTGTGGCAGTAACCATGGCAAAAACGAAGCTGCCATCTCCTTACTGGTTACAGTTCATAATTTGACAAAATAATTCAAATCTCTCTGGTTCAAGCTAAAGCCACAAAAGTATAACAGGACCCTGAAGCTCACGGCAGTTGTGTGTACTTCTTTCACAAAGGAAATAAGAAGTGAGAAAAAGAATGGTGAACTAGGAGATTCTGAAATTTGGGTTCTTTTTCTACATTAATTGTTTAGGCAGTGAAAATTTATTTATTAAATAAAATACATTAATTTTTGACTTTGTGTAAAAGTAATAGCCTACATTTTGGTACTTATTTACTTAGTTATTAATTTAGCTATGGAATAAGGCTGAAATAGGTTTAATTATATGTGACAGATTCTCCTTCCTGCTTTTTTTGACTTAGAAGTTGTTCCTCTCCACATACTGAATCTCACATCTCTGTGGATGAACTGCCTCATATTTCCAGCAATTCTCCTCACTGTAGTTCTCAGAATGATTGCCCTGAGCTCCAGTTTCAAGCTGGGTTAGATGGAGTAGCGGTAATGTGCTCTTAAAATGGCAAAGGATGGCTGTACATAGTAATAGTAAATATTAGAAGTATTAAAAAGCTAGTCAGTTGTTTGTTCCTGTAGTTCTACTGTAATTAAATCCAGGTAATCAAGTCATTGAAGAAGTGTGCTACTTTCTTTTCAAGATTTTCTCTACACCTCTGAGCCCATGTTTTGTCTTCTCCGAGATCCTTCAGAAGTGTATCAGGCCTGCATATGGCTTGGGAAAGAAAACACTTCATGGCTTTCTCACTTGTCAGGCTAATTAAGGAAGGAGTTCTTTTCAGCCTGCCTCCTGGAATATGTATGTTACAATAGTGATCATTGAACAGAATGGGTTTGTTATTGCTAGTTGGTTTTGTTACTTTGAAGAAAAGAGTTTACCTACATTTCATAAGGTAGGTTAAAATCTGTCCTCCTGAAGTACAGAATTTGCAACTTCCTAATATCAGTTAGAATTAACATCTCTATGTGCTTAATTTTGATGTATTATGGTTTGAGATCAATAGAAGAATCTTCTATTTCTCTAATCAGAAGATAATGGGAATTTTTTATGGGGGAAAATCGTAGTTTTATGTGTGTTATGAAAATAAAACATGAACTGATTTAGCAGGTTGTTGTTGATGCTCTTCTGAGTGAGTCATTGACCTAGAACAAGGAATGTGATTTTTATGCACCATAGGTCAGAGCAGAGGAGGTACCTTTGTTCCATTTGCAAAACTAACAGTAACTTGAAATATTACAAATATTAAGTTTGTGAAATAAGCACGTAATTCCTTGCAAAACACGGAAACAGATCTGTAGCTTTTTGAAACTTCCATAAAATAGTTTCTAAGGAAGATGAAATGTACTGGAGAAGTTTGTGTACTGATGAACTGCAATTAGTTTAGAATGAAATCTTCACAAATTTTGTGGAAGCAGCTTGGTAAGATGTCTTTAATTAACTGATCTTATTGATGGTGTGTAGGTTGGAGGGGATACAAACAATAATTTACTAAAGAAGAAATACAGGCTAGGAATGTTTTTTTTTTTTTGTCTGAGGTGTTATGATAATGGAGCTTAAGTTTCTTGAATACTTTTGTGTTGTGTTTTTTAAGGGGTGGGAAAACAGCACTTGAGCAATATATACAGGTATCCCTTGAATTAAGGATGTGGTAATACTTTAACAGTCCTCAGAAGCTGGGTTGTTTTGAATGTGCATGAGCTGCCATCTCTGCTCTACATTGGACTTATTAATATGAGATACAAAAGGGCTGGGACTTTTCTCTGAGGAGTGAATTATAAAAGCAAGTATAATTAGGCCTGGAAATGCTGCCATTTTTTCTGGCAGCCCTGGCTTAAACACCTCCTTGTGTACCTTGCATCAGCTCGAAACTGGTTTGCAGTGACTAAACAAGGACCTGAGCCAGTCCAGGTGAGGAGGTGGTGGCACATCTCAGCAGTGAGAGCTGGGAAGGGCAGGATTCATCAGCAGTGAGAGCTGGGAAGGGCAGCATTCATCAGCAGTGAGAGCTGGGAAGGGCAGCCTTCATCACTGCTCCATGAGCTGGCACTGCTGTCTGAGCTCAGGCTGCACTGGGAGCAGGAAGGATAAATGGTGCTGGATTCACAGAAGGTGCTGAGTTACACAGCTGCTGTGTAAAAGGTGTTGGTTTGGGAATCAGAGAACCTTCTGTGCTTACCACGTAATTAAATAGTACATTAAAAACCAGTATACTGCCCTAAGTACTAGTTAATGTATAGACACATTTGTTTCAGGGTTTGCACTTGATTTTATTTCCTGAAGATAGCTTTAGTAATTATGCAAAAGGGCTGGAGAGATTGACCTTTGAGAAAGATCATTTGAACTAGTGAAAACCAGCATGGAAGTAACATTTGAATTTGCTACCTGAAAGGGTCAGGCTCAGTGGGTTCCTGAGGAATGGCTACATTCAAGATGACTGAATCCTTTATGGCAAGGTTTGAAAGCAGTGTGTTTTCCCTTCCTTAGACATCACCTATTAACATGTGTCTGGTATTGCTTCTTTATTAGATGCAGGGAGAACAGTGTTTACAAACAGGATGAAAAGACTTGAAGAGCTTCATTTTTCTAAAATTTATATAATACAATGAAGTAGAATGCACTTAAGCAGACATCATTTACATAATATTAAATGTAATGTGTATTTTCTGTGGACATTTGTTTACAAATATCCTTTTTCAATTTGAATTTTGTGTCTGCTGATAATTTTTTAAATTTTGTATGGCTGATGCTCTGTTCCACGTGTTCTCCTGTGGTCACTGTCCTGTATTTCCTTGTGCTATCTTGTCTGAGTCCCATTTGCAGATTCTGCAGAAATGTGGTTACAAGGGGCAATGATTAATCTAAACTTTGGGAGGTATAAAAGGCAGATATGCACAGAGCAGTAAAGGGTGGGGAAGAGCAAATAAGCAGAAGCATGTTTGTTTCTCCTTGCCTGTGACTCACTTTTTCATAACAGAAGTATTTTCAAATTAAGAAGAAAGCTAATTCAAAACAAACAGGAAGCAAGAAATAATTACCTCTGTACTGAACTATGAGAGGGTTCAGTACTTTCAGACTATTAAATTAACAAGCTAATTAATTTGATTGGCTTTTAAGCATATAACTTATAAAAACTGTATTATATACTATTATGTTAATAGATGGTATTTCATAATATGGAGAGTATTATTTAGAGTGGGTTTTATTGCCAATATAGTGAATGCAGTCATAATTTCTTGATCTATCCATAATTTATGTTTACCTTCATCTTTATCAGCTTATGACTGATGACTGTTTTCTTTTCCTTCAATTGAACATCTAAGGCGTATCTGTTGGGGGGAGGGAAGTCTTTCTTTTCACATAGTGCATTTCATTTCAAACACCTACCTGAGCTTTCATGTGCTGGCATTCCTCTTAGTCCTGTGTGCTGGTACAATGGAATTGCAACTCTGCTTAGGGCCACTGTGTTATGCCATGTAAGATCCATATCATACACTGGGTGTCATTTTCCAGTACAAGATCTGAGGATCCCTGGTGCCGTGCTCTCACTCCATTCAGAACTCATCTTTCCCCTCGACAACGTCTTTTTGAGCTATGTATCAGGGTTTTCTGAGGTGTGTGATAATAGAGGCAATTAAAAGCATGGAAAATTTTGCATGGAATGCTAAAAAAAAAGTCAATTACTTTTATAAGAAAAAGATGGGAATACACCTTTTCCCCCCAACCTTATGCCTGCTTTGGGACTTGAGATTCTTTGAGTGCAGGACACCAGTGATTTCTACCATTCCAGCAGGTTCCTGTAGCAGCTATTGTTATTTGGAGTAGTGAGATTGACTCATTCCAGTAGTTACACCTGGCTGACAGTAACATTCTGGTCCCCTCTTTTTTCTATCACTGCTCAGGTCATAGCAAATCACTTTGGTCTTCTGCTAGGTGATTCATTTGTAACCTCTTCTCAGATGCAGCAGTTTTGACTATAAGCCTTGTGTCATAAAAGCAGTTTCAGATTCAGTAAGTTGCTATTAACATTTAATTAACTCTGCAGATGGGTATTTACAAAAGTACTTGAAATCTTGAAATTAAATTAATTATGTGAACTAGTATTGCTGAGAAGTAAAAGCATCCCGTTGGTTTAAAGTTTCACCATGATCTTTTATTGCAATTCCTGAATTCTTTTATTGCAGTTCCTGAATTGTCTTTTGCCGAAGGTTTTCCTTGTGCTTTCACTACTAGCTTTCCCTGCTGCATGTTTGTCATGCAATACTGTTACCTTAAATGTATGAGCAGCTAGAATTTTTATATGTTGACTAACTTAAATATGAATTGTTACATGTATGTAGCAAAAGGTGTTACTGCTAATGATATGTGATCCTCTACTGCAGGCAGTAGTTCAGGCAGGCTTTGTAGCAATTATTTTTATAGTGTATGTGCTAGAATTCAATGAAACGTTAACTCAAAATCAAATATAAATACTTTTTGATAATGGGAAGGTGATGCATCCTGATGAGGGTGTTTAGAGTTTACTTGTGCTTGTATTTCTTGGCTTACTTTTCCAGATATTTTACTGGGGTTTTTTTGTTTCTTTTTAACAGTTCTATCTTCAAGACACTAAAAGTAGTAATGGTACCTTTATTAATAGTCAGAGACTGAGTAGAGGATCTGAGGAAAGCCCACCATGTGAAATTATGTCAGGTGACATCATCCAGTTTGGTGTAGATGTGACGGAGAACACGCGGAAAGGTAAGGGTATGGATCATTTTTTAGTTTATTTTCGAGTTCGTTTTTTTAGAATATCTTATTACAATCCAGTCTTTAAAACTAAATGACATTCCCATTGTAAGAAAACAAATTTGTTTGGTTTTTTGTTACTTCTTCCCTCCTTTGGGCTGGCAATGATCCCTGTGTCCATGTGGTACCTGATCAAGAAACTTGTCTGCTGAAAACACAGATTCTATTTCTACCCCCATGCCCTGAGATGGACTTTGCTGGGTTGTTTCCATGGCCTACATTCTTCCCTGGCTGTGTGATTTTTTTTCAGGGGAAGTGTAGGTCTAGACAAGGAGGCTCAGCTGGGGCCACATGTTCATCTATTGCCTCACTTAAATTGACAGTAGCAATTTTAAAAATGCAACACAAGCACATTGCTGTATTGGGCTTTTTTGTATTTGAACTTTATTATTATAATTGTAATTACCTTTCTTTCAAACCCCTTGAACCCTAAAGTTTCAGCTAATAGTGTGGCAGAAGTATGAACCAGAATTTCTTGGTCAAGTAGTCACCATAGGTTTGAAACAGGTTAACTTAATTCTTTTCAGAATACCCACTGTTTCTTTGTGATGACTACTGTTTTTGATTTCTGCAGATACTTTAAAATGACAATAGAGAAAAGGTTCTAGCTGACAAATGAGGTGGTGGCATTTTTGTTTGGTTTATTTTTCTTGCTGTCTTCTTCCCAGTATGCATGCTCAGGAAATGTATTATGGCAGTAGCTCTGTATCTGTGTTAATTTAAATGCAGCCTTTATCTCATCTCTTTTGAAATTGTGGTATTTCAGGAACCATTTCTCTATCTTTCTGGAAACTGGTATGTATGGGGATTATCATATTGTAATCAGTTTTGTCAAGACTTTTTAAAGTTCCCTAATGGGTCTGCTGCTTTCTGTAAGCATTGAACTTCTGGCCATGTTCTGTAGAATCCTGCCTACTCAGTAACACAGATTTGGCAATAAAATGTCAACTGCCATCACCCCTTTACTGCTTTTCTGAACAAGACCTTCATAGAGCTTATCCTTAAAGAGAAGTGTATTAGAAAATAATGAAATAATAATATAAAATTGGAAGGCTGATGATAAAGTTTTTTAAAACAAGCAAATAAATGAAATGTCCATCAAAGCAAACTTCTTGTAAACCAAACCCCCGAAGCCCAACAAACCAAACCATAGTACAACAGGAGAATTTCCTGAAGTGCATTAAGTGAACAAAACATAAAGATAGCACCTGCTGTGTTACTCAGGAATTTCGTCTTTAGCCAGACAGGGTTGTAATTCTCAGATCTGAAATATCAGAGGAGGGTTCATGAATGTCTTTAAAGAAAACATTAAGTAATGGTGGTGGTGGTATTTTGTCATGAAGAGCTTTTGGAGCTGTAGGATTTTTGAGCGATTCTTTGTAGCGGAGGTCTCATCCCATAGTTTTACTCTTCTCAAAAATGATGTTGCAAAGATTCAACTCCAGGATGCCTAGCTGAAATTGCCTGGGAGTTATTTAAGGTGTTTCCATGTGAGGTGATTGCAAACATTTATGAATACTAGCAGTATACATGGAAGAAATCAAAGGAATGCATTGCATCTAATGGACTTGGAGCTATTAATTTGACAAGATGCTGTCCTTGCTAAGAGAAGCTGAATTTCTTCAAGTGTGTTTAGACTAAAACAATTTTTACTATAAGATTTAGTTGGAAGAAAAATTGGACTTCATTATTTTTATCAGCGCATTGCAGTTAGTTCATGGAAATACTTGTGGAAAGTTCATAGTAAGCAAATTCTTGCCATGAATTTTTGCCAGTAGTAGTTGTTTGCTGTGGTTTTATGTTAGTTTTACAAAGCACGATACATTACACAAATGCTGGTGACTTGGCATTTGTGTAATGAGTGATCAGATTATGCAGCCTTACTTGTCCTTTTCTCTGGCTTTGAACATGGAAGCCTTGCTCATGTTACTCATGAATGTGTTGAGCTCGCTAATGAGTAAGAGGATACAAGTTTGCTTTCCTCCTTCCCTGTTCCCTAAAGCAGAGAATGAAGATTTTATCATCACAGGGTGTTTACCTATGAATGCTGTTGGAATGCATGTAAGCATGGGGTTTTCACCAGTTTGCTTCAGTAATCTTAGATGCTACTGCTAATCTAATCTAGTCATGAAACAGGAAAGTTGTTTTTAAATTGGTGATTCCCTTTAAAAGCACTCTGGTATTTCCATAATGCCTTACTTGCACAAGACATTTCAGCAATCTGCTGTGTGTAATTGTAAGGTAATGACAGGACAGAACAGGTGTAGTTGCCCATGTAAATTCTGAATTCTGTCAGTGTTGCTAGAATACATTTATTGTTCAGTATGTGTTTTACTAAGTAATTTCCTTGCAAATGTGATCTGGATTAGGTTCATTAAAGTAGTGGCATGTTCAGTATGTGATTTTTCAGGTTATCAGGTATGAGCACCAATTCCTCAGTTTCCTGCTGCTGAGCCGAAGTCAGTAACAGGTCCTGGAGAAGTGTTTGCTCCCCTCTTGCTTCCTTATTTGTCCACTTGCTATGTTACTGACAAGCACAGAGGCCTGGCCATTTCCCCCTCATTAATACATCACTTACCTATTAACATCCCGCTGTGCTTTTTTGTGTTAATGTTGTTTATATTCTTTTAGCACTTCCTAAATTTCCCTCTTGGTGCCAGAGCATTGCAGGTTAACTGATGATACTTACCTGCATGAGAAGGAGCAGCATTGCAAAGCAGGGTCAAATAATACCAATGTAATTTAATTCAAATGCATTTTATGCACTTTTTTCTGGTCAGGTTTGGAGCTCTAATGCATCTGTTCTGTCACGGGATGTTTGAGGGAGGTCATGCAAGTGGGGAGCCCAGTGTGTGCTGCACCCAAGGGGTGTGGGGGGCTTCTCAGGGCTGGGTACCACATTGAGTGAAAATAAAAATGAAGGCATCATTGGCAAATTGTCTCTCTAGGAAGCAAAAACTGAGACAAAAAAATTATTTCTGTGTTCCCATTATGCTCTAGTGCAGCAGAACCTGTCGGGGCTCAGGACAGGTCTCAGGGGTTTTGGAGCTGTGAAATATGGGGCAGCTCTGTGTTTTGGAGGGGACCAACAAGTTCTGAATTATGGAGCAGGAGCAGGATTTTTTTACTCGGTGGGGAGAGTTCTGGATGTGAGGCAGCTTTTTCGTGCCATGGAGGGAGCACTGGATGTGCAGGGAGTGATGGATTGGTGAATGTGCACAGAGCGCTGGAAGTGCAGGGAGCAGTGGATCGGTGGATATGGACAGAGCGGTGGATCAGTGGTTATGGACAGAGCAGTGGATGTGCAGGGAGCAGTGGTTATGGACAGAGCAGTGG
>NC_031781.1:8344973-8386083 GCF_001522545.3 Parus major
GGGAGCGGCGGCCCCGCGGAGCGGCCGGAGGTGAGTGGGATGGAGAGCGGGGTGAGATGTGGGAACAGGGGGTGCCTCAGCTCCGTTGGGAAACCAGGGGGAGCTTTACTGCCTCTTCTTGTTAATTCCTCAGAAGAAATACCACAGACCTGAATTTCAACTATTGCTGCTGTTCCGTGCACTCAGTACTGTATTTGTGTTTTCTGTGTTGCTTTACCTCAAGCTTTCTCCTTATTTTTCCAATTGCAATTAACTGATAGCTAAAAGTCAGACTGCAGAGTTTGGATACTGTTTCCTTTCTTATTGTTTTATTTTTATAAGATTGTCAAAATGTTTCCAGTCACTGTCTGAGACCTTTTGCTAGATGCCCATTATATCTTAATTTGACACTAATAAAGCTCCTGCAGACTTTAGGAGATTTTTGTCAGTCTAGCTGTTGGCAGAAAAACTTGGGTATTATTTAATCTTACAACAAACCTACCTGATATGTGACCCAAAGATAAAGCTGTCTGTTGGTATTTAATGTCAGGTATCATAATGTTTTTTATTAAAATCACTGATTTCCTCTTAAAGAAAGAATTTTACATTATGAAAGCTGTGTATTACTTGGTACAGCTAATATTGATAATGTATTTTTAAAACGTTTTTGCAAACTGGATTTATTCCATTATAAATAAAGACCCCAAACCCTGCAGTTTAATCTGGCATGTAAATCGAATATCAGGTCAGCTTGACAAAACAAGATGCTCTAGCCAGGAGAATACATCTCTGAAGCATTAGCTAAATAAAGGTTAAAACAACTTGTCTTGGTTGGATCATTTCTCCTGTATTTTTAGATTCTATTGAGGTAGCTTCCTTAAAGACCTGTCTCATTTCCCTAGAGTATTACCAGTGTCCTAAAACGCCCATTGCCCTTTTTTTTTCAAAGCCAGATTAACTGTTTTTTTGGTATTAATAACTGAGAAAAGAGAGCAGCTATTTGTCTCTGTATGTTAGTGGGTGCTGGAGGTGTGGTGGTACATGATAGGTGAACACGCACTCACATACATCTCACTTGTAGTAGTGTTTTGGGAACAATGTACAGCTATCTTTCCGTGTATCTGGAAATAATTTTTACTTCCCAGTTTGTAGAACCATACAGGGTGAAAAAAATCAACTGAGAGAGACAGGTAATTTGACTTTCACAAAGGGATTGAAAATGGTATCAGTACCATTTTTTGAAACATTGTGTAGAAAGTTTGAACCTGATGTAAGAATCCAATATTGCATTTCCTCCCCTTATTCCTTAATATCTTTTTCGAGTTGAAAGAATCTTGAATTAAGTCCTCAAGGAGCAAGTTTACCTCTTCTGAAATGAAAGGCCACTAGTCTAGGGCTTTGCAGTAGATGTGCACTACAAGCACCCCAAAATAGAAATGTGTTGTATTGAATAATGCTGCTCATGGTGTTCAAAAGGATGTACTTCTCAGTGGTTCCTACACACTTCCTCTGCATTTCCTTTTCGATCCTTGTTTCTAAATAATAGTTGCTTGGCAAGTTCCAGATCTTGAAATAAGTGTCAGTGACACAAATTGGACATGTTACCTTTTAAATTCCTGGATATGCTTCTCAGAATCTTGTCAAAAAGGCAGCTCATTATTTTGTTTATATCTCTGCATTCCCATTACCTCGTACAGGTAAGATGCATTCCTCTTCACTCACTTTATGATCAAAACATTCACTTTTTAAATTAGTGTAATAAAGACAAGTTTCAGGTATTGCTGCACATAAGAGTTGGAACTGGACACTGCTCCACAGCCCGGACTGAGTACACAGCATAACCTCTTCAAGTTTATAATGACAAAGTTTCCTGTGTCCAGAGGAGGTTTGAGAAGGCAGACCCAGGCCCTTGTGCTTGAAGGTGTTCATGCCTCCTCCTGTTTGCCTGTCTCAAGGTTTCTTAAGACAGTTTGTTTGGTTACTATAACCTTAAGCACTGAACTTAATGGAGCATGATGACTTAATATTTGTTTCTTTTCAGTTACCCATGGATGTATAGTCTCCACAATCAAACTGTTCCTTCCAGATGGAATGGAAGCTCGATTGCGATCAGAGTAAGAACATGTATTCACATGTACCAAAATTCAACTACTGTATGATGAGGATTGAATGGATATTATGTTTAAAATCATCATGGGAGCAATTTCTTTTCCTGTGATCCTGCAAAGCGAGTAACTGAGTGCATGGTTCTTTTGCAGGCATTATGAGAAAAAGAAAAGCTCATTTGCTTGTTGTTTTTAGTAATTATGACAGCTATGAAGAATAAAGAAGTTCTCTGAAAGAAGAAAAATATTCTTATATAGTTGAGCTTTTCTGACTGTGGTTTACTCTGCTGAAATGGGTATTAGAAGAATATAGAGGAAAAGAAAGCAAATAAGAAAATTCTCCTGCCCTCTTTATTTGTGATTATTATTTTGGCTCTTTTAAATGCACATAGACTTGACTAAAGTGAAGTTAATGGAAACTCAGATGAATATTGGCAGCATTTTCTATGTATAAGCCCATTTTTGAGAAATCTTCTATGAGCATTAGAAACCAAAAACGTTAGCATTTTGTTTGCACTGAGTGCTAATCACAAATGGCATGATTTTAGTCATCTTTCATTTTCAACAGTTTTGTGGGGTTTATTGCTTATTTAAATATCCTTTTATCATTAGCATCCAGAAATTGTGTGAAGCTTTAGGGTATCTGCTTCCTTGTGAGAAGTAAAAGTAAATTACTGTACAAGATTTTCCATATAATTTCATGTCCAAATAAGAATATAGTAAATAGTAAAAATGTATGATGTTATAGTTTTGATAAGAATGTCCAAGTACAACATTTATGCATTTTGTGTCCACTTTTTTTTTATTTTTTAGTGTTATCCATGCTCCATTACCAAGTCCTGTTGACAAGGTAATTCAGTAATTTGCTGGTTTATGCCTTATTCAGACACATGCTATTTTCAGACTTGTTATAAAGATGAAGAGATAACAAAGTCTGTTTTTACCTAGTTTAATATTTTGAGTGACATTGAAGGTAGAGAAGTAATGTAGTATTATACTGTATATTTGAAGGTAAGTTGACTTTTTACTTTGTGGCACCTGAAACACATCTTTGGAACAAAACCATTGATGTTAAGATGGTTAATTTCCAGGTACAGGTTGACAGACTAACAGGTCTTGTGTAATTTAATACTTCATGTTCTGTGGGACCCAAGGGTAGCTCATGATTTGGTGTTTGGATGAGGTCTGTTTTCTTTATATCACATTTTTTTATGGAGGAGAAGCTGCTCTTCACAGTCTGGAAAGCACTGTTGTGTTCCCGAGGAAGATTGAGACCAAATGTCTCTGTCTCTCTTACGTAGCCAGAGTTGCTTACTGTAGAGTCGTGGAGTCGGTGTTGTTAAGTGTAATTCTTAAACTCAGTTTTGGTAATGTGGGGAACTTGTAGAAAAGCTGTTAATAGATATTTCCTTGAGAAAAGTGATCAGGAGTTGATTGTTTCTCTAGTCTCTAAAAAGAAGGATTAACTTAAACAGGCTCTAATCAGACACAAGAAGAACAAAATTTCCAGAAACCGTCAAGACTTATTTGTGAAACCAGCAGCCTGAGGAGTTTATAGACTGTTTTTAAGTTGAGATTTTAAAACAACATGTGTGGCTTGAATACAGGGCATGATTATTTCAGTGTATGAAGCTTACAAGAATTAGTATATAAACAGTTGGCTGAAATAAACCCACAGAACAACCCCCCACTTCTTTCCAAGTAAAGAACAGTTTATTATTCAAAGATAATACAGGTATTCCTTAATTCTGAAGTAGATACTTATAAAGGGAGATAATGGTGCTAATGATAATAACTTGTAGGTCAGCAGGAAATGTTCAATCGTAATATGTGTGATGACATTGAGTTGGAAACCCACAGTTTGTGTTTGTCCTTGGGTTGAATGGCTTCACCTTTGTGACCCTTGTTTCTTTTTTGTCAGTTTAGTCTCAACTGCACCAAAAGCTTTGAACTCATGGATGTGTTGGTGCTTCAAGAACATGTGCAGAAAAACACAGTGGGGCCTAAGTCCTGAATTGGGAAATTCTATAATTTAAAAAAGCATAAACAGTAACAGAACAAGAAATTAAGTAAAATGCTATTATTAGATAATCTGAACTTTACCTTTGTGACTAGATTTAAGTGAATTTTGCATTATTTGTGTGTAATGAAAAATCCAAACCATTCTGATTCTTACTTATCTTCTTTTTCAGGTTGCTGCTAACACTCCCAGTATGTATTCTCAGGAATTGTTTCAACTTTCACAGTATTTACAAGTAAGTTTTCTTTTAAGTGTATTTAGTTCAGCTGAATGTTTTTGTTCAAAATGCACATGTTATCCTGTGGCTTGTATCTATTAGAAACAAAGAAAGGGACAGTGCTGGCAGCTCTTCTTCCTCACTGGCATCACCAGCCTTTCTGTGCCTGCTCCTGTGTCAGTTTAATAAGTGTGCTTTTCCCAGGATGTCATATCACAAAAGAGTTAGATTGCAGAATGGCAGCACGTTAAACTGTGTGCTGATAGATAAAAGTAAACTCTTTAGAAAGGACGATAAAGTCAGCTTTTTGAGAAAGAGATTAAAGCTTTTTTGCTGATAAATTTTATCCAGGTTTAAGTGTGTATAAGTTCTAAAGATTTATTTTGCCTGGTTTTCTTTGATAATGGCAATTTTTATTTGTTCACATCAAGGCTTTTGAGATAGATACTATCTTTATATGTATTTGCTGACATAGCAGGAAGGAGCTCATGCAGATGCTCTTTCTTTGGAAGCCAAATACATATTCACTCACCAATCTGTTCACTCTCCATATCCTGGAGTTAATGAAGACACTCTTCTGTCTTCCTGTCATAAACCGAAAATCAAACAAAAATAGTAGTTCTTGCTTGGCATTTCTCTTTTGTGACCTCATTTGAGGATGAACAGCTCATTGCATGGAAGCTGCCAAGCTGTCTTTTGGTGTCTGCAGTTTTGTTACTCAAATTATTGACAAGACAAAATGTCTCTTACGTCTTGGGAAGAATAAGAGTGTGTCCTCAGCATGTGCAACATAGCATGAAAAATGAAGAGTTTAGGAACCTGAGCTTATAGGATAGCATTTTCTAACTAAACTATCAAAATAAATTTGTGGATGGATAAAATGGAATGGGCTTATTATGGTTTGGACAAATTGACAGTGTTTGCTACTCATGTTTCCTTTTTGTTGTATTTTGGGATCTCTTCTGTTGCTTCTGATTTCCTGAATTGTTCTAGCTGAACTAACTGGTGCCCTGCTCTTTTCACAGGAAGCCTTACATCGGGAACAAATGTTGGAACAGAAGCTGGCAACCCTTCAGCGACTACTTGCTGTTACACAAGAGGCTTCAGATACTAGTTGGCAGGTATCTGCAGGCATATTTCCTTATGGACTGAACTGTGCACTGCCATATAAACTTTAGCTGTTAATGGGGGTAAAAAGCACCAGAAATAATAAAAGCTTTATGGTGGTTCTCTAAAACTGTGCAAAAGACACTGTTTAATAAATTTAGTGGTTGTGTACCTTTGAAATAGCTATTAGCAGTAAGACCTCCAACAAAATTCAGATCTTTAAAGCCAAACTACTGGCACTGCGTTAAGTGTGTGATAATTCTGAGGTGGCACTTCTTTTCTTCTAGGCTTTAATAGATGAAGACAGGCTGCTATCAAGACTAGAGGTTATGGGAAATCAGTTACAGGCTTGTTCAAAGGTAAGTAGTTCACTTAAAGTCAAATATTAGGAATGCTGAAAGGCAGCTCTTTTCAAGTGTTTTGAAAGTAGCTAGTTGCAGGAAAGCTTTTGGACCATAAGCTTTCCAAAATGAACCTCCACAGCTTTGATAATCTGAGTAGCACAAAAACACATCTGCTCTGTATTTCAAGGCATCTCAGTAAGTGGCTGTTTTTTTTCATTGCCCATGTCCTGTCTGATATTCAGAGTTACACGTATGTGCTGCCTTGATTGTTGTTTAGGCCACCTATACTTGCCTTGGATTTTCATTTTTATTTTATTTCTATTTTTTCTCAACTGTCTACATTTTAAGAACTTTTTCTGCAGGTCCTGTTTAAGGTTTTTCCTCTGGGACCTGGTTTGTTCAGTTCTCCTAGGCCTGACATTGTCTTAGCAGTATCCAAAAAAATGTCATAATTTTCCTGGGATCAAAACTGACCATTGAGTCTGTGCTGCTGTACATACACTTCAAAAAATAACTTATTTATACCCAGTTGTGTCAAGAATCTTTGATCACTGATTTGTACATAACATTTTCTCATCTATCAGAGATTGCTAAACATTTTTTAATAGAACAGGCTTTATCACAATCCAATTTACTTGATGAGTGAAACAGTAATTGTTCTCTTCTTGAATTATTTTGTATGTGCAGAATCAAACAGAAGACAGTATACGAAAAGAGCTTATAGCATTACAGGAAGACAAACACAACTATGAGACAACTGCCAAAGAGTCCCTGAGGCGGGTCCTTCAGGAGAAAATTGAAGTGGTCAGAAAATTGTCTGAAGTGGAGGTACTCAAGTTTCATTCCTGGTCTTCTGGAAGTGCTAAAATAGTTGTAACTGCTGCTGTTTAGGTCCCTGTTTTGTTGCTGTAATAATTCAGTGTCTGTTGTAGTCTGACACTTGCAGGATGTTAAGTAGTAGTGTTTATTTCTCCTATTGGACAGGACTAAGATTGTTAAACCATTAATGAGAAACTATTCTTTCAGCTCTTCCCATTTCTCCCTGCTTTCAAAATTCATGAGGCTGTCTTACAGAAGTTGCTGTGTGTGGGACATAACACAGGGGAAATGACATAGATGCATTAAAAAAAAGCTGTAAGACCTTGTTTAAAGTGTAGCTTTTATGGAAATATACACTTAACCACTTGCACAAAGCATGCTTTAAAAGGAGCTTTTACAATGAGCTTTTACAGTTAGTGTTAGACACTCTTTTGAAGTAAGATTTCTATCCCTATAGTATCTTGCATTATTCTCTTTTCCTTCCTTTTCTTTTACTTGATCATTATTTGCTATATTTCCTTGGTCAAGAAGTCTCATAAGAATAGTTGGCATCCTGTGCATATGTACAGCTTGGAAAAAAATAGATCATCTGCAGTGTTTGGTAGCTTGTCTGCCTTTTGTTATTGTTTATTGCATAATAATTCTGTCTTACAGCGGAGTTTAAGTAATACAGAAGATGAATGTACACACCTGAAAGAAATGAATGAGCGGACTCAGGAAGAATTAAGGGAATTAGCTAATAAATACAATGGAGCTGTAAATGAGATTAAAGATCTTTCCGACAAGCTAAAGGTAATGACAGAATTTCATCTGACTCACGGTAGAACTGTGATAAATGGAACAAATAAATACAGTTTACTTTCTAATTCAGCAAAGGAAAAAAGAAACTTGTTAAACAACTGTTAACAATAGAAAGTTGCATATAATCTACATATTCTCTAGGTTCTCTTTTAATGTAATTGAAACTGTCATCAGTTAAGTAACCTCCTAAAAATGTTCCCTCTTCATTCACTTTGAAAGTTACCATATTTTTCAGCTGAATTTTGGATAAATACTGGAATTGGAGTCTAGGTTCATAGTTTACTACCTCAAGAAATTTTGCTTTCCAAATTAAAATGTTAAATTGCTGGTCTAAAGGCAGTTGGTTTCCCAGTAATGGGTTGTTCACTGATGGTGATGAGTATACCCAGAAGGATCAAAACTGAAACTTATTACCTTGTTTTGAGGGAGGAGACAGTTTAAAATGTATGTTCATGAGATCCAGCAAGGAAAAAGATGTGGCTTTCAGTCAAGGTGGTCTGTGCAGGATACATTCAGTTCAGAAGGGTTCTTGGGTTCTGATTTAATTGAGATGCTGGAAACTTTGGGCATTTCTTAGCTCCAGGGCCTTTTACTGTTGCTGTAAAATTTATGTTCCTCAGTCAAAAAGCCAGTTAAAATACTTTGTTATTTTCTTGGTCTACTTGAAGTGAAATCTGTATAAAGCTACTAGATTTTTCAATTTTTTTCATTTTCTTTATCTGATTAGCAAAGAAATTTACTTATGTACATTTAGTTACATAGAAATCAAGATCTATTCTTCCACATGTTAATTTTGATTTTTGGGGGGATTTTTAAAATCTTTTTGAGCAGTTAGCAGAAGGAAGACAAGAAGAAATCCAACAAAAAGGACTGGCTGAGAAAAAGGAGTTGCAGCATAAAATAGATGAAATGGAAGAAAGAGAGCAAGAGCTTCAAGCAAAAATAGAAGCTTTGCAGGCTGATAATGACTTCACCAACGAGCGGCTGACTGCTTTACAAGGTTAGTCAATAGCGGGAAAGAAACTTGGATTATTTGTTTTTCTTTTAATCTGTGAAATACCTTTTTCTTGGACTTCTGTTTACAGTACGGTTAGAACACCTTCAAGAGAAAACTCTTAAAGAACACAACAGCTTAGGTAGGTGTGATCAATTTCTTGTTTCAAGCTGTTTTCCGGGTTTGCTGTTCCGTGTGTTGGGATAACCTTGCAGTGTCGGTGTCTGGCAGTTGTGATTCCCAGTTCGCCCAGTAGGGAGCGCGCCCGGACTGGTGCGGCCGTGTCGGGGCAGGGCCGGCAGAGGGCGCTGCTGCTGCGGGAGTGCGCGGCCCGAGGCTCGGCGAGGCCTTCGAGCCATTAAAATACTTCATTATATATATATATCCACACATGTATATGTATGTAACATAATAAGTAATTCTGCGGAGTTAATAACCTCTTAGGCGTGTGAACAAACAGCAACGTGATCTGGAGTTGGAAACACGTCAAACTTTGCCTGTTTTGTCAGATTAGGTACTTGTGAGGAGGTGGTATGAAAAGCCAGGTACATTTCAAAATGCTGTGTTTATAAAGAAACAAAACCCAACACATTTTTCTTGGTTCCAAAAATAATGCCCTCTCTTAATCCTAGGCATACAAGTTGACGACTTCATACCTAAAATTAATGGGAGCACAGAGAAAGGTAGTGTATCTGAAGGCTACCTTTTGTCTTATGATTGATGTTTGAAAATGAACAAATTCAAAATGTTCTCTAAGGTTTTGCTTGGAATTTTTTGTCTTTGTAAATGAATTTGTCCGCTCCTGAGCAGCAATTTTTGGTTTTTTGCTTATACTTCCAGTCAGAGTGTTTTTAGAATGTTCTGTAAAATACAACAAAACCATTTGGAGGCTGTCTTTTTGTTTTGGTTTGGTTTTTTGTTTGTGATGGGCTGTCACTGGAATCAGTAGGAGTCTACTGATTGAATGATGTCAGGGTTGTGACACAAGAAAGTGGAAAACTCAGTTTGTTTTTCCTTTTAATTTTCCCTTCCAACACATGGACATACAGTGTTTTTCTAGTAAAATTGGGTATGCTAAGTAAAGTCAGCAAAATCTGGTTTTTTACAAGTTTAATAGGAAAAAATGTGAGTATATAAAATTTATAAGCAGTGGAAACTAACTTTTTAAAACTCAGGAGTCTCTTTATGTGAAACAGGAATTAATACACATTGAACTAAATGATAGGGATTTTTAAAGGCCAGTTAGCTGTGATGCCTTGTGAGGTTAGACAGAGGTAAAGGAATGAAGCAGATATTTATTAAAAGGCTTTCAAAGGATCCACCTTCAGCCATACAAGTGCTTGGCCGTGGCTCCATCCAAGATGGACCCTGAGTCACGAGTTTTCACACTTGTATAAGTTTTGGTCCATTTACATATTGGGGTTAATTGTCCAATTACAGTTTCAGGTTATGAAATCCCATCATCCCAGACTGCTCTCCTCAGTTTGCTGTTGTTTACACTTTTTGGGCCTGAAGGTGCAGTGGTGTTTGTGGGCTGGAAAAGGATTGTTTTGTCTGACTGCCCTGTGAAGAGAACTTGCTAACACTTTGTGTTCAGAGTCACCCACTAAGGCAGTACAGAATCTGGAAAATATGAAAGCTAAAACTTAAGGCACCAGTTAGAGCCAAATATTTTAGCTCATATGTCTTAACATACACAAAGTTTTTTGAGTGAAATTTTCCAATATCACATATAGCAAAAAATATTCCAGTTATGATTCTGGATTGTTTAATTGGCTGAGATATATTTGTCTTCTTATGTCAATTTAAATTCTTTCCTTGATGTAGCTTGCCTCTACAATCTGAGGAATGGTGCTAGCATAGGTTTGAAGGTTCAGGGACCTATACAGAGAACTCATGGTTTTAACCAATATTCAGTGTTTAAGGATTCCTGTATTTATATTTTTGAAACAGAATTTTAAAGCTCCATTTACATATTTGTAAATTATGAGGTTCTTAACTAGGGAGACCAATAGCAAAATCAAAAGTTCATCGTGACATAACCTCATGGCTGGTCCTTATTGGGAGCAGAAGAGATCTGTTAAACACCTACAGGAACTGCATCAAAACCTCCCCTAAAGATAACAGTACTGGTTACCCTTAAGTGTCTTAGCATTTTATGTCCTTACCCATGGTGCATACTGAGGTTAGCAAGCAGGACCTTCATTGTTTGTTCCCACCTCTCTACACTGCCATGAGATTTTATTCTTATGTAGATTGATCCATTTTGCTGATGCATAATTTTAGGTTGGTAATAGCTTAATATTTGATAGAATAGTTAAGAAATATATCTGATTTTCTCTTTTTTAAACTAGGGCTAATTTGAAACATTTAGTAAAAGTTTTGAGCTCTAACTTCAAATATAAATTATTTTATAGCACACTAATTTATAACATCATACTAGATTTGACTTTTTAACGAAACACTTTTTGTTTGTTTTAAAATTGTTGGTAGGAATGTCGTGTGAGATTTTTAAATACTGATACCTTTTAAGAGTCCAAATTTTAAAATTGCCCATTTAAAAATCATGTGATTATAACAAATAGCATTATATCACTGAAACTCACTTGTTTGGTCAAAGGTAAAGAAGCAATCCCTTTTTGACTTATTTTGGGTTGTACAAGAGTCAGTGTCATTGAATTGATGCGTGACAAAATAGATTCCTTCATCCTATAAGTGGAACTTGTGCTTAAACCTGGAAGTTGTAGGAAGCTGTTTGCCAGGATATTTTTTTTTGACTACAGACAACACATAACTGCTCATTCAAGTTCTCTTTCTGTGTATTTATACAATCTATCACCTTTTTTTGTCATGCACATACCATGCTATTTCATTATTCTGTATTTTAGCATCATTTTTCATTATTCTGTCAGTTGTATATTTTTCTGCATCTCTGTCATACCTGATCCATCCCCATTTCTCTGGCATTTTACAGCTTGCTGCCCTGTGTTCTCTTCATGACAGTCTGTGCCCTTTTATATCTTCCAGTCCCTTATGTAGCCCTTGTATAACAGATGGGCAGTTATTTGCTCTGCCAGATTTTGGATTTTGTTCTCTTAAAAGCAGCAGGAAACAGTTACTGATGGGTTTTTTGTTGGGGTTTTTATTTGAATTTTCTATGTACTTTTTCCATTATTTTAGAAGAGCTAAGAATTTTCAGTTTATAATGCAGATTGAGCAACTTTGGGAATGAAAGAGGAAAACTATAAAACCCATGTAAAATAAGTATGCTTTAAAAATTCCTTTTGTCTCACTCTCTCTTGAAGTGTGTGCACAGACACACTACCTTATTCAGCCACGGCAAGAATAATGGTTTTACATTACTTTTTTCTGTGGCTGTAGTAGTTAAGAGCTGTATTCAGAGTAGAGTTAGAAGTTGTGTAGAACTAAGTTGTTTCAAAAAGCAATATATTTCTCAATGTGTTGCATGACACCTGGCTTTCATCTTTAAGTTTTGTGAGCCGTATATTACATAAAGATAAGAGAAATTTGTTTACAGTCACTTAGAGGACCAGGTGAAAATGAAAAGAAAAAAAAAAAGGAAGTTTAAATATGAAAAATTAATTTTACAGCCATGGTGCTGGTTTTTTTTTAATAGCTTTGTCCTTGTGGGTTAAAAAAAGTTTACTTTTCAGAGTAACTTTGAAGTATAGCAAAGCTTAGTACTTCAGTTGAGCTTCTGATGTCAGAACTAATGATTGAACAAATTTGGTTAGAATGTACCACATTCTGCAGGTTTGTGCTAATGACAGCCTTTTCCCACTGCTGGACTCTTGGTCAAAGGATTTTTGTGCCTTGAAGAGATGCAGGGTTCTGATGGAGTTGGGAGCTGAACAAGTAAACCTGAGAATGGAGCCCAGTTTTAGGAACTCTGCTGCAGAACAGACTTTTCGAAGTGAAACTGTTTAAGAAGTACAGGCATATATTCAACAACACTTTTAAAATAGAGGATGTTATATATGAAGAATCAACATGAAGATTCATGAAAAACTTTGAAAATACCCTTTTAAAGCTAATAAAAGTGCTGAAGAACATGGGTTAAAAACACGTTCTGAAAATGCAGCTGGAGTACTTCTTTCTTCTGATCAGTTCAAAAGAGTAATCTATTTCCTAGTATCACTCAGACATCATTTCAATTTCATGTCTTGTCTGCTTGCATATCAACTCAGATTTGATTCAAAAGTCCATTGTGAATACACTGACAAGTGTTGTTAATATGCCTTTCAAATTTTTTGTTGCATCAATTTGAAAATGATAAGAAGATGTAAACTGAAGTGTTTCTTTCTCTACTAGAGCACTTTCTTTCAAAGAGTGGAGGGGACTGCACTTTTATTCATCAGTTCATAGAATGTCAGAGTGAGTACAAGAGTGTTCACATTTGCTTTAAAAAAACAGAAAACACAGAAAAGGTGGATGAAACCTTGTCACTACTATTTAACATTTTAGCAGAAATTTTCTAAGCATAGAATTGTGACATTGTGGTACTAAGCAGATGTCTGGCAGAAGCAGTAAGAGGATATCTTTGCTCTTGCAAAGTGATGGTCACATTGTCTCTTCTCAATTCATCCATTATTGTGCCCTGACCAACATATGGGTGGAGATATTGCCACATGGTGTTTAAAACTGAGTGTAATTTTTCACCTGTTACAAATGAAGTTGTAACCTGTCAGTAAAAGTGAACATCACAGGCAGCAGGACAGAGAATGAGGTGCCTTTTCACATATCTATAATTTATCTGATAATTACACATTCTCCAAATTAGTTGTAACCAAAGAACAAAAGAGAAATCAGGTCCATAGTTTGTATGTAGAAATCCAAGAGATTGTTTTAAGAAAAAGAGAAAATTGCAATACCAGTCTTTAGAAAGATGTGTTATTCTGGAATGTGAAACATGTTTTTCAAAGCAAGTGCTTTTGAAAATGAGTAATGAAACAGCACTGTCTGCACAGCCGTAATTAAGGAAAAACTGAAAGTATTAAAACTTTTTGCCTACTGAAAGAAAAATATCATTAGAATGAAGAGAAGTGCTATTAAACTTCAAGAAAATCTGCTTTTTTCTTTTACTTCAGAGTATATAGAAATTATGTACCTAAAATTGAGCAGAGAAGCATTTAGAAGCAGAAAGACAGGATCATTTTTGACACAATGCCCATTGGACTCTTTCCTCTCAAATTTTCATGAGGAAGTGTAGCAGACTTGTTTGATTTTACTGCTTGTGATCCAGATTGCAGTGCCATGAACCAAATGACGTTATACTACTAATGTTTGTATAAGAAAATTTAAACTTTATTTGAAAAATGTTTATTTAAAAAAAAGTCTTGACTGGGAGCTGTCTTCCATCAGGCTGCAGTTTAAAATAATTCTAAATTTTGAAAAGATCTTGTATGAATCTTCTTTTTTCAGTGCATAAAAATGAGGTTAAATGCTTGAGTGAACATTTTTTTCATCTAGAACATGAAGAGCACACTGTGTGATGTTCAAATACAAATTGGTTGCCTGTTTTCATTATTTGGATGTTGCTTAACCTATTTTGGCAAAACTTAGGTTAGTTTCACTTCTGCAATCTAAATGCAACCAGTCCTGTCACTATTGAGAAGGAAAAGTGATCAACAATATCTAGTAAAATATTCTAAGATGTAAAAGAAGTACTAGTAAGAGGAAAATTAATATCAGTGGATTTATGCCTACCCTTTCTCGAGACATTGAAAAATACAACTTCACTTGAAGACACTGCAAGGCCTCGACTGCTTCACTTTTAAAGGAATAAATATGAGTTCAAAAGGGTTCGGTATTTTGCATTTTTTATGACAGTCTAGGTTTTTACTCTCACATCAAGAAAAATTCCTATAATTGACTCTTTTATTTCTTCTTGGACTGAAAGTTCGCCTCTTCCTCATTCAAATATGTTTAGTCAAGCCTACCAATATCATGAAGTTAAAAGCTGCATACTGTAGGATCTGTTCTTTTCCTTTTGTATGTAAATGCTACCCTTCAGTCCTACTCCTTTTCTTTGCTCTGGGTGGCATCAAGGGTTGGGGACTCCTGGGGAGAAAAATAACAGTTCCAGAGATGGTCAGGAAGTGAAGTTTTAAGGCACACAGCAAATTGTGTAGAACACTATCATAAAGATTGGCAATACAAAGCAAGAATATATAGTTCATCATGTGGTAGTATGTTGGGGTTTTGCCCAGAGGTTTAAGTTCTGAGAGAGGAGCAGGTTTATAACTTAAACAATAATGATATAATAAAAATCCCAGAAACCAGATGGTTTGTAAAATCTAGCTTCTGCAGGTTTTTAAAGATATTGTGTAATTATTTTTATTTTTTAAGCACAATGCACTCACAATATCATCCAGTAATGTGTTCTGATCTGTAACATCTGTGGAGTGTTATGAAATCTGGCTCTGAATGATCTGGGAAGTCTCTTACTTTCTGATCATTACATCCAGTTCACTTGTTGCTCATTCCATAGCTTTTCTTTTAGTAACCACTGGTGAAAATCAGTGAAATCAAGAGCAGAAGTCATGGTGCATCTTACTGATCAGTACATGAAATGCATTATTAATAAAAATGTGATGATGTATAGACCACAGTGAGATTTGTTGCCCTGCTAGCTTCCTTTCACTCCAGTCTAACCTTTATTTCTGTCCTTATTTTTTCCCTTACTTGGTGATTTTTGCGTTTGATTTTAAATGCAAGTCAACTTCTTTCTTTTCATCAAGCTGATTTTTGTAAATTTATTATTAGTAGTTTTTGGATCAATTAAATGTTGGTTTTTTTTTAACTTCTCCTTTGACCTGCACGTGTCAAGTAAAGGTAAAGCTGTTTAGTATCACTTTTTTTCAGATGGTTGGAAATTTGTGCATTGAGGGACAGGTTTTTATTGGTTTTCAAATCTGGCCTACTTCAAAGATTATTTTGATGCCAAAATACAAATGTAGGGAGACCACGTTACTTAAGTGATAATTGTAATGTTAACAGATCTTAGTTATTATATTGCACATCGTGATGACCTAAATCTAAAATGGAGTTCTTAAATTGAAAAGATAGGAAATACCTAAAAAACCTAAAGGAAAGCTGGCTTTATGCTGCAAAAGGAAGTATGAATTATCTTCAAGACAAACTGCAAGCTGAACTTCACAGCAGATTGTGTCAGTAAAAACATTAGTTATATGTACCTCTCTGCTTTCTGCTAACTAGGGACTGGATAGCATGAAAGTTAAAGTTCTTTTGTACCAGAAATTAAAGCTAGGATCCTCAGCCTAATTTATATTTTGGTAACCAAGATTACATGTCTTGAATCAGGGAAAACACTAACTGTTTTAAAAACAAATCAGGTTTATGAAGTTTTCTGAAATAGTAAAGTTAAAAAATGCAGGGATTTGAAAGAGATGTTTTAAAGAAGACATCTCTTTATCTTTTCTGTGTCGTTGTCTGGATTCTGACATTTTTAGTGACTAGGGTGGTAACAGTGAAAAATAAGATTCTATGGACTTTGGTGATACCAACATACAATTTTCTATGTATTATCTGAATACCAGCATGCTGAACTAAACTATTTTTTGTTGGCTTATGCCATATATTAACAGTAGCATTCTTGAAACACAGAGAACGTTCACTTGTTCTGAAAGTTAGGAGAGGTCTCAGTCACCAAGTGCAAAACACTGGCTGTGCCAGCTTTGGGTCAGGCTGGCAGAGACTTGGGTGCTGCTGCTGAATGTCTTGGCTGAAGAAACAGTGCCAAGGAGACACCTTTTGTACAATTGGTGAAATCAGTAATGGACACTAGAAAACAACAAGCCACCATGGAAATTAAAAAAAAGCCAAAAAACCCCCATGCCTGCAGTTTCTTTTAGTCATGGAAACTGAGTGTTAAGAGCTGCTGCAGAAATTTCAGTTTGGAAAACATCTGAGTGGGGTAGTTTGTGTTTTGTTTTGGAATTATTCAGGGTTTAGCAGTTACTGAATTGTGAAAGCTAAAAGATACATCAATTCATAATGCTAAACTTTCTTCTGTAAGCTGATTATAGAAACCTATTTTTAGCTAGCAGTCTAGCATGGTTGAGGTGTTACCCCTTCAGATCAAGTAGTTGAAAGCTACTTTTTTTTGCTTTCAGCTGTTTTATTCATATCTACAGGGAGAATTCCTCAGCTTTTTTCTTGCTGCCTTCCCTTCCACCCCTCTTCCAGCCACAGCTGAGTCCTAGAATAATCATATATGAAGACTTTTGTTTAGATTTATTTTATTTTAAATGGAAGAGGACTCATGATATTACTCAAACTCCTGACTTGTGGCTGCCAGTAACTTGATTCCCTTTGCAGCGCTTTCCTCCTCAGTCTAGGCACAGTCATTCTCAGCAGCTCTGAGGAACTCAAGGCTGTTCTCAACTTGGATGATGAGTGATCTCCTACAGTTGCTTGAGACCTAAAGCCAGTCCTGAGAATCCAGTCTCCTGTTCCATGTGTTTCTGAAGCAGTATTAGCAAAATGTTACACTAATGCAAGATCGTATTTGTGGATAAAAGTAGGTGGAGGGAGCATCTCTTTTAGACTGGTTTATCTCTGTGGGAGGGCTGAGTAACAAAGGACACATGAACACCCTTCTTCAGGGCTTTTTTTCTGAAAGCTTGTCTACCATCTAGGGTTGTAAAAGATATCTCCTCCTAGATCTTGTCCTGTATCTGTTCTTAGATTGTCGTAGTTACAGCAACATGTCATCAGAGGAGTAGAGTGATGAGTTAATTTTCAGAGATACTTAAAGCTGGAAATGCTGACTAAAGTTGCTCTGATTTTTTTATTTGGTGGTTTGGGGTTTTTTTTTAAAGTTTATTTTTAATTTGAAGAGGATTTACTGTTAACCAGCTTCTTTAGCCTCAATGCTCCTGTTTGTGCTGTTCATTCAGCCTTCTCTGTGTCTCAGTTACCTGTTGACAGCACATGGAGTATCCAGCAAACTGCATTCCCTGCCTGGTTATCAGGGATCTGTCAGGGAAAGCATGGAGGGGAGGCAGAGACAGCTTCAAGCCTGATATTTCAGGGACTAACAGCTTTCAACATGGACTAAATTGCAAAATCTACTGCACAGAAATTGAATATGTGATCTGTAAGATGGAAGAACCCTTGATACTTCTGTGTTGGCATAGCTTCTTAAAGAATTAGAAATAATGAAATCTCATCTGCAAAAAGAAATTATTATTCAATAGTTTTTTTTAGTGTCTTAGATTAATCCAATCCTGTTCTTCCCTTGGTGTTCTTGCTTACCTTCGTGTCTAACAGGAGTTAGGGTGAAGTTAGCAATCTAGTCTCAAATTCCACTTCTAAGATTTTTGTGCACTTCACATACATGAGTAAACTTCCCCGAAGTAGACTATGTATAAAAACTCCATTTTTCATGAACCTGAATGTACTTCATTCCTAGTTTTTTGGAGGTTTGTGCAGCTCTCCTGAAAGGTTTAAATGAAGAAAGGCTGTTTCTGTCTACCTTTCACAGGCGCTGTTAAAAGCAATTGTGATGTTGAGGGGACTTCTTTATTGCTGTTTTACTGTGGTGCATTTCTAGATTTCTGCTGTGTTGTGTGGATGTCTATTTCATGCAACCAGCTCTTCAGATTCCTTTTTTGATAACTGAACTTGAGAACCATGTTAATTGTTTGTTGCTTCCGATTCGATTTTTTTTTTAAGTACATAAAATTAATTTTTCTAAATACTAATTAGTGAACTGCAGCATTATGTGAGTTAATAAGGAGAAATAATTATGCACTGTATCACAGTTCTGGTAGTCTTGTGTGTTCTGTTTCATTATTCCATGGCAGTATAAAGTTTTTGTTCAAGCCTGAGTAGGAAGTAATATTATCAGCTTTTAATTTGGTCATGGAATGTACTCTACGTAGATGCATGCAGGGAAAATTTGAGCTTGGAAAGTAACACTTATTTTGTTTGGCAGACAAGATCATAGATGAAGGACATCTAACCAAAGTGGAAGAAACAAAGCTTTTGAAAGGTTAGACTTCTGGATTATTTAACTGTTTTTGAAGCATGCTTTTTTCTGTCACTCAGTGCATGTTCTGTATTAAGCCAGCAGTTTGAGTTTTGCTTGAATACGCATTTGAGGAGAAATTCAATAAAGGGGAGGGAAATGGTGTGCTGAACTCTACTCCAAATACTATTGTAGGCTAAAAAGATTTAATGGAAACCATTTTTGAAGAGTGCATGAAATGCTGGTCTCAATATTGACCGAATTCTTGCTTGAATATGCATTTTAAAAAAAGGTAGTAATTTTTGTAAATTCAATTCAAATTTTAGTGCCTGCATGAACTCCAAACAGGATTTTGGTTTTATTATAGGGTTACATAGAAATAATGTTTGGTGTCATTTTAAGTTTAAAATAAAAGTGCATTTTGACTGTTTTCTATCTTATACCCTCATAACTTTAAAAAAAGTATTAACCTCCTAAATGTGTCTTTTCCAAATAAAATATATCTGTGCCTCTCTAACTCTTTTTTCACTAATGTATAACACAAATTAAATTAAAGGACCTAATTAGAAAAGACTTGTCAAGGAACAGTCATCCCTACCTTACAATGCCAAGATCAGGATTGGTACCAAGTGAGCAGGTCAATATTTCTCAAGTGTCTAAAAATGTAAGATCGTTTGGACTTGCAGGACTCCCTCTTCTCTTGCAGCTTTTTATTGATGTCTGGACATACTACCTCAGTTCTTCACCCTCTGTCCTCCTGCAAAGTGTTGTTGTGTTGAATAAATCTTAATTTAATAGCTCCAGTGTTATAGAGACACTTGAATCTCTTTTCTCTTCCTTTAATGCATGTAATGGCACCTTTAACTCCTTTCTGTACATGAGGAAGCTATAGACAAGGTGCCATATTTGGCAAAAGAATGCATACAATAACTGTAATGTAACACTTGCATGCCCCTTCCATTGCAAAGCTCTGAGCTATTTTTAGTGTTTGGTAATATATTCTAACTCATCAAGTATGATGTCAACACATTTTAATATACTTTATCACTTTAGCTATATTTATTCAGCTCAGTTTTATTATGGGAAATAGGATCAACTGCTGTGATATAATATAGTACAGGAAAGAGTTTTGTGCTTACGTCTCTGGTTCCAGAATAGGAAGCAGGCTTCTAATAGTTTGTCTGTCTTCTGCTGTTTCACATGTAGAACTGGTGCATCTTTCCTCTGGTGCCTCATCTTTTGTGCCTTGTTTCAGAGGGGGGAGGGCAGGAAGGGGGGACAAGCTGGTATACCAAGGGTGGGTGGGAGCTAAGTATATAAGGGGGTGCTGAGGGAGAGAGAATTAATTCAGTGGTTGGAACTTGCACTGTTCCTCCCATTTTGCACAGAGCAGGAAAGCAGTATTTCCATGGATGCCCAGATATGGTAAAGTTAGTTGGATATGGATCTTGCTCATCTTAGTGCTTCTGGATCGGCCACTAACAAAAATGATATGGGTGAGGCTTTTAGGTTATACTTTGCATAGTAGTTAAAAAAAAATAATGTATTACTTGGTTTAGTAAATACTACAGTTTTAGTGACCATTCTGTGAGCTTGGTTATATATGATAATGTAAAATGTTTTGATTTGTAACACCTTTAGATATTAGTTAAAATCCTTGTTCCTAAATATAAAAAAGAACATGTTTTAGCAGAGAACCAACCACCCCCAAAGATTAAATTTTTAACTACAACAATCATTATGAATTTTGAAGTCTGGTAAAGTGGAAGTTATGTTTGGAGTACCTGCCAGGTCTGATCCTCTAGTGTGCTTTAACTGTACAGGTGCTTTTCCCCTTGCTCTTCTCCAGTGATTTTGGTTGCATTAGGATGGGAAGAGTCTTGCTCTTCATCAGCTGCTTTCTTTGTACTTGCTGCCTTCTGTTTCATGTACAGGTAGATGTTTATCTGGCACAGAGTTGTAGCAAACTTTTCATGTTAGATTAAGAAAACTTCAGGGGAGTTTTTTCTGTTAACCTGTCCATGTTCTGTCATGTTGATTTCCTCATGTAGCCACATAGGTTGTCTCCAGTTTCTGCTTATTTTGTTTAGGGGGAAGCTAGTTCTGTGTATTCTCTTGTTATTTGAAAAGATGTTGTATTATTGCCTTGTTTTTTACTTCTCTTCGTACATTAACCCTGTTGTGTAACACAATTTATTTATTGATGTGCTTCTTTTTTCCTGGGTCCTGGTTCTTCATTGTTGCATGCATGTTACCTATATGTGGTGAAATTATTTGTGTTCACTGTGCTTTTCTCCATGGATGGTAGAAGTCTGTGTGCTGGGAATGCTGTATTGACCTCTTTTCATATAATATCTCTGCCTGGAACTTGAGACTTCAGAGGAAACCTCTGTTAGCCTGCAGGTGGGCAGCAGTGCTGTCAAAGCAAGTCTCTGAATAGGCAGCCAAGATAGATTTCATTTTGCATAACCTTGCCTGCATGTTGGTGACAGGTCGTTGCTGACAGACCTGCTGGGTTAGCCCCCACCAGAGATGGTGTGTCCTTTTTTAATGGACCCATCAGAACTAAACCGTAATTGTTATTTAAGAAAATTTTTTTGCAAATGTATTTCAGTCACATATAATACTTAGACTTAGAGTCAGGGGTGATTCTGTATTCTTTGTGGGACAAAGATACGCTGGTGTAATTAAATCCCCTTATCTTTTCAAAATATGTGGTCTCCACTAAAAATCTAGAACTGGGGAAAAAAACCCAAACAACAAAAAATCCAGCAAAAAAAACCCCAACAAACCAACTGTGTGGCTTCACTAAGCTGCATGTAATAAAGTGCTGAATTATGTATGAACAGCTATTTCATGAAGGTAATTTTTTGGTGGAAATCCTAACACTGCTTCTCTTAATACAATTTAAACTGAAAATTATTTCTAGAAACTAGTGTATTTATATTGCTGTGCTTCTTTACTGGTTCACACCACACTTCTTTTGAACAGTACAGTATGTACGTGTTATTATTTTATTTGTCCAAAATACTGAAGCACGGTTTTATTCTTAACAGCAGTTTCTTTCTGACTTGCTACAGTATCTGCATTGTTCTAGTTTTCTTTTCTTATTTGTTTGCTGATTGAATCAGCTTTTCCATAGTTCCAGCTGGCAAGAACACAGCATTAACCCAAATTCAAGCTGTGCACGAGGCAATTGCATCCTTTATTAGAGGCTAGGCTGGGTTAATGACTCCAGGGATGCGGAATCCATTTTAGCCCAGACTTGCAGAGAAATAAGCACCCAGCAGGTTTTTAACTGTTTCTTGCACCAAGTTGTTTACTCCTGACATTTAGAAGTAATTTGGTGTATAGGAGAAATTATGAACAAAGCATTTATTGATTGTAGTTGCTTTTCCTTGTCTCTTGCAGAAAACCAAGCACGAGTCAAAGAATCAAACGATTTGTCCGACACCCTTAGCCCAAGCAAAGAAAAAAGCAGCGACGACACTACAGGTATGAGTTTAACTGAGATTTCTGTAAGCTCTAATCAGTTTGAATTAAATTTAGGTAATTATGAGTATTTTATTGAAAGAATGGAGTATATTATGAAGAGTTAGAGACAAGCTTTGGGCAATGTTGTCTGTTTTGTGGCTTCATAATTTGACTCTTGTAAATTGAGAAGGACATAAAATCTTCTCTCCATAAAAAAAATGTGTATGAGAACTGTCTGCAGTCTGCCTTCTCTCTGAAAGGTGTGGTTGGTTTTTTTTAGATGCTCAAATGGATGACCAAGATCTAAATGAACCTATTGTCAAAGTAGCTCTTCTAAAAGGTAAACAAATTTACTTTTGCAGCTTTAGATGCATAATCTAGATGGATAATCTTTTTATCTACTGGGTTTTTATCAAATGTGCTTTAAAATAGAATGCTGTAATTTAAAGATGTTAATCATGTAATATGCAAGAGTTAAATTTAAATATCAGTAATTACTACTTTGGGTACTATAAAAGCACACTTTGGAGTGTTGCTATAGAAATAATGTGTATAAAGGTAATCTCTGTACTCACCAATGCTGTTCTAGGAATTTACATGTTAAAACTTTGCCTTAAGAAGTAGAGTCAGCACACATTTAAGACTACAGCTGTGGAGAGGAGGGATTCGTCCATCACTGACATTTTTCAAGCACTGTCAAATTTTCAAAAATTCAGAAGCTTTCATCACTGTCAGTAATTCTTCTGTTAGCTTGCAGCTGATTAGTTAATCAAAACAAGATTTTAGATTTTCCTTTTAACACAATCAAGATTGGAAATCTGTGTTGTAACTGGAGTGATTGCTTAGGCTTAGCTCTGAGCTTCATTGCTATAAAAGTAAATTTTTTTTTTTTTTTTGCATTGAAGGCATATACTTAATTAACAAGCTGGTATTTACAAATTCATCAGCTGAAGAATTTTGTGCCATATTAATTAGTTATTACATTTAGCCTACTGAAAATCATTTTATGCTTCTTTAACAATTAGACACTTGATAAGATCTGTACAATTATGCTCCTATTGGGATCACAAGAATGTCACAGTTCTTTGTGATTCAGAAAGAAAGGAAACCATAACGGAATGTAGGAGACCTGTAAAAGAGCTTTTCTCTGCAATTGTTTACACTCCCTAATTTTACAACAGAAAGGTTTCCAAAAATTGCACAAATTACTTTTGCTGTTTGGCAGTGTATAAAATTAAGTTTGATATTTCCCAGTGGACATCAGTTCAGGAAAGGAGTTTAGAAAGGAGTATTTGAGATACCAGGCATCCGATTCCCTTTGGGGTGTGCTCTAATAACAAGTATGTCTGCAGCTAATAACAAGTATGTTCATACTTTCTGTGCTAGAAGGTAGAATTTGATTGTTGTTTGTAGTGGTTAGAATAGTCTTATTTTTGGTTATAAAACTGAGCTTGGCAGCAACTTTTCTCTTCCTCTTGAGGCTATTTATGGGCATTCCTATTTTGCTTTCATGAAATCCTTAAAAAATATCTGTGCAATGAATCATTTGCCCTTTTAATTTTTATGAAGAGCCTATAAACCCACGGTTTTGTTTGAGTTTTTTTTCAGAGAGCTACTTCATGTGCCTGACTTTGCCCTAAAAAGGATCTTATTTGCCTCAGAAAGGTTTTCAAGTGGACTTGTTACGCAGCCATATAATTAAGGAAGAGTGAGAACATTTTTGATCTGGCGGCTGTTTGGAATGCAGAAACAGCCACTGGAAAAGGCAGCAGTCTTGTTGAAATTTACAAAACAAATTAATGGAACAAGAAAATTAGGAGACTTCTGATTGCTGTAGTTTCCTCCAAGCATTTTCCATCAAAATTTTTGAATGCATTCAGGATTTGTTTCAAGTTTCTACAAGTCAGAATCTGGCAAGGAGGGCAAGAGGGGAAGCTGTGGAAGATTAGTTGGTTTTGTTTTTTCCCCTACAAAGTGAATGTTTCTATTAACCATTCATAACAGTTCCCTGGACACTTCTGTTTAAACAGGCTGTTTGTGACTACTTATTGCAAAGTTAAGGACAGGTAAACGTTAAACAGCTGGAAAGAAGGAATAAATGTCATTGGAAGGTTGGTCATCTTGTTCTTACCAATGTCCCTGTGTTTTCATAGTAATTACAAGACTGATCCATGGAGTCTTAGTAGGAAATATTTTCAGCTGAGGGTTTGCTGAACAGTGGTAATCTACATAAGGAATTTTGAAAATCAGCAGCAGTCTGTTAGCTCAGAAAGTTTGGGAACTGTTGTTTTATGGCAGAATAACCGGATACTTTATTTAAAATATATGATACAGTTTCCTTCATGTGGATCTGATGAAGCTAAAAAAAAATCTCATGACAAATGAATTGTTGTTCATCGGAGTACCCTAAAAATTGTCTTCTGAATAACTTGAGAAATCCTGCAAAATTCTGAAAGTGAACTTTCAGAAGTGAGGCTTGAAGAAGTACCAGATTGCTCATAAAGTTACTTCCACAGGCCAGGCACATAGAGATAAGGGATCAGTTAAGACCCTGGCCTAGATGTGCTTCTGTATTATCTCTGTTATACTTTTTTTTTTAAATTAAAATTGTTAAAAAATAAAGTTTTTTAAACAATTTTAAAATTACCTTTAGAGTCACTGTTAAGGGAGGCTTCACTGTACTTTTGTGGGAAACAAATTAAAATGTGGCAAACAAACTGATGACAGATGAAAGTTTTCCATGAGGTAGAAAAAAATGCAGTATTTGACCTTTTTTATTTAATCCTTTCTGGCACCTTTTTATAATTAGTGGTAGCTGCTTAGCCTTCTCTAGGACAGTTAGTCATGGTGTGAATTTGCTTCTTAAGGGAGCTGATTCTAAGCATGATGATATTTAGTAGTTTTATTATTTTAAATAGGGCAGTTCTACTCACTGAAGAAATACTTTTCAAAACTAGAATTAGCATAAAAATTATTTGTTTTGAACTAAAAGACATTTAATTTTTAGTTTGGGTAAGACTAAAAAGTTAATATTATCTTGTGCTTATATTTTTTGGTTTTTGATTTAAAAGCATTTTAGGCACAAGGAAATTCCCCTTTTGTGTTGACATAGGAAAGAGTTTACCTTGATTGTGCCTTTGCTAAACAGATGATGTTGTCCCTTAAAATTGAGCCTCTCATCTCTTTTGAAGCAGTACTGTCTTTTATGATGTGTGTTTTCATTGACCAGAAACCACTGCCACCATAAAGTTCATTTAGGGTGTCTATTGTTGGATTTGGGACACTGCTTCTTTATCAGGCGCGATTTGAGCATAATTTGTCAACTTCCTCATCCATTTCTTCTGAAAAGTCTCATTAAGGAGGATTGAAAGTCTAATTGCCCTAAATCTTTATCCATGAGAAACTAAGAACAAAACACATTCAGTAAAGAGAAACTTGGATTTAGAACTAATAAACTATAAAACAAAGTATTTGGATGAAATATGTAGTCCTCTCTGTTCTTTCTGCTCTCATAATTTTGTTCTGGTCTAAAAGCACATGTGTGTGCTCAAAAAGTTCATTACTGTGCAATGAGGAAAAACAGCCCCTTACAGAGATGCAGCATTAAGGCTTTAGCATGATTTGGTAAACAATTTCCTTACTTAAGAGAGCAAGGAAGAAATCTATATTTACTTTACTGAAAACATGTACAGCTAAATATGAATGTCGAAAGTAGAATGATGAGCTGAGTTATAGTTTTCTTTTTAATTTTTCCTTATTAATGACAGGTCCAGACAAACCAAAGCAATACTTTTTCTAAACTTTTATCTTAAATCCATACAGTCTATAGTTGCAGACATTTGTTGACCAGGTAACTGTGTAACTCTTTTCTATCCACCCTCTCCCATGATACTCAGCTGGAATTCTTTTACCAATTTCCTTCCTTTACCTTTCTCACCAAACAAGCTTTATATCAAGTTTTAGCCCTCTGCCTACAGAGTTTATTAGTGCTGTTTGTGCCGATTGCAAGGTCAGTTTGTGCACAGACACTGCTTAAGGAAAATGTAGTAAATGAGATTTTGCTGGATGCTGTTCCTGGCTTTGCAGGTGCCTTCAGGCTGCAGTGTTCCCACATCTAATTTTTAGATGTGTGCCCATTAGAGGACACTGCTCTTAGTAACAAATATATAGTTTTCCTCTTTTTAATTCCTGCAAAACTTCAGCTGTGAAACTTTGTTTGTGACTGTGAGTCATCTCTTGTAAGCCCGAGAGGCATTTAATACGCATTTTAGCTAATACAAAACTTACAGGGAACAGCAAATGTTTTTATTTAGAGTTTAAATAATGCACACAGATTTATGATAATATTAATGATTTACCTAATATTATAACATATGATTAAAAAAACCAAAATCAAGTGCAATATTTACTTTAGTATTCACTAAGGCTGCTGAGTGAAGTAAGGAGGCTGGAATTTCTTCTTTTTCTTAATTTTGTTTTAGGAAATTTCCCTAAATTTTTTCTTTCCTTTTTGGTCCCCAGAGGGAGAGGGGGAGGTTGAGCCTGATGTGGTGGGTGGGTGGGTGGCAGTAGTGAAACATGGAGTAGCTGCTCTTGCCTGAGCCTGTGCACTGAGACAGGCTTAGAGCAGCTTCCTTTAAAGAGAGAAGTTGTAAACACAGTCAAGGGTTGTCTTGATGTTCCTTGTTTTTGTGAATCCAAAAGTCCTTGCCTGTTTATACAGTGTTTTAAAAAACTCTCTAATTCTTCCTTGTCAATTTTTGTTTCATATTGTGTGTTATGTGTAATAAATGTTTTAAAGTTTGAATATGTTTTACTACTTTAAAAAGTATATTAATATTTTTACTAATATCTGCCTAATCCGGTTTTGAGTTGAACTAACTTTGGAAGATTTGAATAAACAGTTGCCAGTCATCACATGGCAGTGCAAATTAAGCTCTTTTACAAACTTATAATTCAAAGCAAATGTTCTTTTATCAGATGAATTGCAGGGTGCACAATCAGAGACTGAGGCTAAGCAAGAAATTCAGCAACTGCACAAGGAGCTGATTGAAGCCCAAGAGCTAGCTAGAACAAGTAAACAAAAATGCTTTGAACTTCAAGGTGAGACCCAGATCAACTTGGTTCTGTAGGGTATTTATTAAAATTGTATATATCAGGTAGTTCAAGATAAACAAAAATGTTTTCATGGTATTGAATGCATACTTGAACTTTGTCTATTTCATCCTTATTTCAGTCAGATAATGGATGTAATTGAATGTCTTCATTGGTAGCTCTTTGTTAGATCATCCTATCAGCTATGTAGCTCTATTGTTTTTGAGAGGAAATAGTATAGTCCAGTTTAATTGCATATTGTTCAGTGTTCATTAGGGGTTATATTTACAGCTTCTTTTTTTCCTTCCTCCCACACCAGTTTGCATTTAGCACACAAGGAGTTTTCGGATCAGGCAACAGATTATATCAATTTCAAATTAATTGTAATACTACCACAATAATGGAATGATGTCTTAGTATTAACTTTTATTAAACTACTTACACAGTTACTACCTTTGATAACTTCCTGAAGTAATATGTTTGTTTAATCTTTTCATTTTAGGAGAGGTTGTGACTAAAATTAATTACACAGGTGAAATACATGTTACTAACAAAAACTCTTGGGCACATTTTCACTTCTATTTGTAGCTCTCTTGGAAGAAGAGAGAAAAGCATATCGAGTGCAAGTTGAAGAATCCAACAAGCAAATAAATGCTCTGCAAGGTAGGAATTTTTTTTCCCTACTCTTTAGGGAAACTATATAGTTTTGACTGTTTCTGTGGCATCATAGTCACTAATAAAGGAAAATGTTTAGTTGAGTGCATGTTTTAAATCTGATTTCTTTCACCATGTCTTTGAACGTTGTTGTGGAATGTTTCCTTTCAATTCCTGTGGTTCTCATAGTTACTTAGAAAATGCAAAAAGTGTAATAATCTGTAACAGATATTTCTTCATCTCCCGTTAGTCTTTCCCAGTTGTGAATGATCCAGGGATTCTCGCTGTGACTGCCTTCAGAGCACTCAGAAGCTTTAGGTGTTTTTGTGCTACTCTGTCCCTTCATTTCATTATAGGAGCCTCTTAAAGAAATTTTTCATCCAGATCCACATCCAGCATCAAAGCATGCAGTAAAGTCGCTGCAACAGAGACCCCATCCATGCCTTTTGGAAAGTTGATATAATCAATCATGCTCTTTTCAGCCCAAAATGGATACAGAAGGATGTAATCCCATTATTTACATAACTTCTGGGTCACATGTTCTGTATCACGTTAACTTCTCATCCATGCATGTGAGTGAGCTTGTTGATCAAGAGTCTGTCAGTCTGTCCAGCCTTAAGGTCAAAAGAGGTTATATTACATGGTAGTTCCCTTAGAGCAAGCATTAGTTTGAAGAGCTACTCAGCCACTGATTATTGCCAAACTCAGGAGCTTCATCCCTTGGGATCTTTGTCAGAATACCATTTCCTTTGGACCCAAAAGTATCTGGAAGGCAGATGAGCAGACAGGCAGGTGGACTGACAGTCCTGACTTTCTTAAGAAGTCAAAATAGCCCTAGAAAATTATTTCTTGGCAGTAGTTTGTTGGATAATGTGGTACTTGTCATACACTACAAATCTTCTGTAATAGCTCTGTTTTATGTGACTGTCAGCAAAGAATCTTTACATTTTCTGCTGCTGCTTTTGTAAGAAGGAGAAGCTTACAGAATGCTCATCTTCAGAACAAAAGGAGCAATTTAATTTTGAGTGTTATTTAGCTAATAATGAAAATTCTCCAAGCAGTAAGTGCTGTAACAAAAATTAGGAAATATTTGATAGTTATTTCTGTGCAAAAAAAAATATTTTTTCCTCCCCCTAAGAAGAGAGAATGAAAGTAGAAACTTGACAGAGCCAAACTTAATTGCAGGATTTGTCTTCTCAATTCAGTACTTTTTTTTTTTTTTTCTGGACTATTCTCAAGAGAGGTCTTGCTGATGTTTTCTCCTCTCTCTCTTGTAGTTCAGAATGTTCTGATGTTCACTGTATGCTTTGCCGCTTCCCAAACTTTTAGGGTGTGACACATCTCACAGTTTGGGAAAAATTGTCAGGATTCTCCCTTGGCAGCCTCTGAACTGCAGGGGAGAAGAAAAAACTGGCAGCTTCATGAAGTAACATTTCTAGAAGTGTTTTCAGGGAATCAGTGTTTTAGGCCAGCCAGTGTTGTTGGCTTGGTTTGTGATAGAGAAGGTGCCAGAGAAACAACTGAGGTCGTGTCTCTACGTGTCAGGTTCATTAGATGAACACATAGGTAGAGCAAGGAAATTCAAGTATCTTGTTGCTCCTTATTTAAAAAAATGGAAGAAGCAAAGCATTCCATTTAGATGAGGTAATGGCTTACATAAACAAGAGATGTAATGGAAGTTTTCTTTCTAATTGTCCTCTCAAATTATATCCAATGCTTCAGAAACCATTCCCATATTGTTAGTAGTAATCTTCCCTGTGAAAGTTTATTTCTACAACTCAACCAGACTTAGAATCTGTGTGTCTTTGGATTTTCAGTCCAAGACTGCTTGTTTTCAGGCATGAACATCTAAAGGGAGAGTTGTTCATCAACAACATGCACAGAATAAAAAAACCACATTTCTTTGAAATGCTGCCAACACCAAGAAGCAGGAGTTTACCTTGGCTTGCTGAAGAAAATACTATCAGGAAGATATGATTTGTATTGCTTTGCTCAGGCACCTGCTGTATTAGCAAGTTGTAATTCTTTGTGTTTTAGGGCATGTTATCTTCTAATGTAAGGATACATGGAAAGGCAATTGTTGATGCATCATGGGTTGTCTTACTGTCAGGTTCTCCTCATCCACTGCTTCATTTGCTTTCTGTTAGTATAAGCCTGTAGAAATTATTTTCAGATGAGGTTGTAGTAAGTATCATTTTGCTCATATATATTTCAAAATCCATCATGCTTCAATAGTTTTTATTATGGAACAGAGAGACTGTTTAATCTTACATGAATTGTTCATGAAATTCATTTACTATTGTCTATAATAACTCTTAGGTATTACAATATATAATAACTACCATATTTTTTCCCATTATGTATTTTTCCTTCAACGTGGGGAATTGAGTAATTAATCGGTTCTTTAGTGTATTTAGTGTACAGGCTGGAGCCTGTTTAGAGGAGGGCACAGAAAAAGTGGCCTTTTCTTCATTGCACATCAACTAAGTTACATCAACAAAGTTGCTAGGTTGTACCAGTATATGAATTCTTTCTCTATTGCTGCATATGTGGCTACTGAAAAACATCAAGTATAATTGTCATGGAGGTGCAAGTTTCTTTTGAGTAGCTCTGATGCTCTACCTGTTTACAACAAGACTCACATTCTTCCTATCATGTTCTATAATGGATTGAGATGACAAAAATAAATACAAGTAACCTAGGAAAGTTACTCAGCTTTGGTTATCCTCTCCATGCTTTTTGCTCTCCTTGTTTTGGTTCTTTGGTTCTGAAACATACAACTTGAAATCTGTAATGACCCTCTACAGTATCTGACATTAGGTTTTCAAGTCCTTGTAAGAAGTCTACCTTTCTTTCTCAAAGTTTTTGCCTTCTTCTTAATTAATTAATTTAATAAATTCTTTTTTGCATATTGAAATAAGTGATATATATATTTATTTTAAAAAATGAAATAGAACAACAGCAAATCAAACACTTTGCTCCCGTCAGTGTTATAACTGCAGTTCTCTTGGTCTTTCAAACTTCCCTTTCCTCTGTACTGCAGGTTTTTTTTTACTGTTTGCACTGGATTCTACTTGTGTATGTCTTTATGAAAAACTGTGCTCAGAGCTGTCTTTACTAATGAAAGGATTTTAGATGGGAACAATTTTTAAGGTTTGCTTCATGCAGAAATGTCAAGTAGCTTTGTGTGTATGTGACTGATGCACATTTACAGTAAGCTGTAAATGCTAAAGGACCTTCTTCTAGCTCAGTATACATGATGCAGCTGTGCCTTTCAATTTAAAGTTCATCTTGTGCTTTTAAAAATGCTTTTTGCAAAGAAATAAAGTGTATTTCCTCTACTGCATGTTAAGAACAGAGTAGAAATTATTCTGTGTCTCAAATATTTATAGACATCACAAGTTAACTGCTGAACAGGCAAACATTTCCAGTGTAGCTTTGCAAATGTTTGGCTTGTGACAGAAGTTTTCTTGCTTTTCCTCTTGTCCCTGAAATCCCCAATGTCCTTGTCCTCTAATACTTGTTTTGCTTACAGTGATGTTGGATCTAAATCTTGTTTTCAGATTTTGGAAAGTTGCTTTGGTATCACACACAAGGCACAGCCTTGTCTAAGAAAGCTTTGTCCAGGCATAATTTCCATTTCTTCTGACTCTCTCTCTATTACATGGCCCACATACTTACCTCTTTAAGGGTACAGCATTTCACAGGATAAATATTTTTTTTTTCAATTGCATTAGGCTTCTTTAGTCCTGTTAAGTATCAAGGTGTTGAGAAAGGTTTTTAGGTTTTTTGTAAATGCAGTTTGAAAAAATATCAACATAAATATCTGCTTTCCAGCTCAGTTGCGAAGGTTACAAGAAGAAATTGAGAATCTTCGCAAGGAAAAGGAGAATGAAATTTCAACCACTCGAAATGAGCTAGTCAGTGCTCAAAATGAGATTCTGTCACTTCAAAAAGTAGCAGAAAAAGCAGCATCAGAAAGAGACACAGATATTTCTACATTGCAAACGGAGCTGCAGACGGTGCGAACGGAGCTCGAGCGGTGGAGGAAAGATGCCTCGGATTATGAAAAAGAAATTGTCAATCTGCAAGCCAGTTTTCAGCTCAGGTGCCAGCAGTGTGAGGAGCAGCAGAAGGAAGAGGCCACTCGCCTAAAAGGTACTTGTTCAAAAGGATGTCACAGAGCATGGCTACCAGAGCATCCTGCTCACTGTGGTGAATGCCAGTTACTCAAATCACTCCATCCCTTGGTAGTCATTTACTCTGTGTGTGTATCTGTGTGTGTACCAAGGCTTGTGGTGTTAGAAAACATGTTTTGCATGCTTCATTAAACAATTATTGTCAGTTATGCCTAAATTAATTTAGTTACTCTTTGATATCAGTAAACCAAGTGTGATTCCACTTAGGAAAGATGGAAAACTTTTACAGTTTGAGGGATTCATACTGACACAAAAATTTCCAAGAAGATTCTTGTAACTTCTCTATAATTTCAGCCCATTAAGGGAAGCTCCTGAATTTTTAATTCTACCAAAGTTTCACCAAAGCTTATTGCTTCAAATATTCTTTCCACAGAGGTATGGTATCTAGTGATTCTCTTGCTATTTTCAAGCCTTGGAAATTATTTTCTTCAAATATGATTTTCTAGCACTGTCTAAAATACTAGAGTTGACCCATTGAAAGATTGTTTTCTACTTCTTCTTTGTACCTTCGAAAAAGCTTTAATGAGAAAAGTGACTTGCCTGGCACTGGGTCATAAACCTCATAACAGTAGAAGATACTTTAACATTTTACAGGTGCTCATGAGAGAATTCATGTGACATGATGACAAGTATATTTGAGATTTGTGCCTGATACCAGCTTTTCCTCCATTTATTAGCTGGTGTTCCTTGAAGCAGTCCTGAAATAATTTTACTTAATTGAATTAACTTATTAACTGTAGGTGAACTTGAAAAGTTGAAGGCAGAGTGGATTGCCCTGGAAGCTGAATGTGTTAAACTAAGGAAGGAAAATACTTCACTTACATCTGAACTTCAGCGACAAGAGAAGGAGCTTTCTAGGTAAGGGCACAGTGGTTTGTCTAGGAGGTATCACAGCAGCTGAAGAGTTGTGGTGGTGGTTTTTCCTCTCAAAAGAGATACTGAATATTAATTATACACAGCAAGTTGTAGACATATGTTTAAAAGCAATACCATGGCCAGCCTTTTGTGTGAGCGCTCTGTATCAGGAGACAATATTGCCCTGTACTTCTGTGATTGCTTTAAGCTGATATTTACATTTCAAAAACAATGTATTAAGCTTTCAAGGGTGAAAAGTGCCTGTTTATGTAAATTTAAAATGTGTAAGGAATCAATTGGGTTTTGTTTTTCAGCTCTCAGAAACAGAGTTTAGCACTGACCAGCGATATAAGTGTTCTTGAAATGTCTCGAAAGGAACTTGAAAATCAGATGGGATCTTTGAGAGAAAAACATCAACGGGATGCAGCCAGTCTGAAAACTCAACTCAGTGAAGCTGAGAGTCAAGCAAAAGATTTTCAGAAAGAGGTAACATGAAATATTTCCATTTTGCAAGAAAGTAGTGCCCAGTGACTGACCTTTTTAAGCTAAAAGAAAAGGGAAAGTTTTCTAGTAAAGAATTTTTTTCATATGTTTATTGCAAGCAGTTTAAATGATAGCTAAGTAAATATAAACTGGGAGTGAAATCTAAAAAGGAAGACTTCAGGTAAATACATGTTTTCTTTGAGAACTTCACTTACATGCATTACTGTAGTGAATTTACTTTTAAGATGTTCAGACAGGTAAATCATTATTCAGTCTTCATGAACAGCATGGTCCAGAGTTTCTTTATCTGTTATGAGTCAAAGTTCATCCTTTTTTTAGTCTAATCTTCCCAGTTAGATTTGAGCTGTTTTATTTGGCAATGGGACTACACATTCTTTACAAAGATCTCCTTTTATCTTAGTGGATTTGTAAGTGCATAAGGAGGAGCCAGCATTCTGAGCATGTATTTAATCTGCCTGGCCTCTAAAGATTATGTCTGGAAGAAGGCCATAGTCTCCAACACTTACTTGCTTCCTCTTATGAGTGTTTTGAATATTTCCCCAGTTATTGTTCTTAGTTTTTTTGCAGTCCTTTTGTTTGCTCTGAGGTTTATTCATCCATGTCACATTCCTTACAATTCCCAGAATCTGAAAATCCCGGTTATCTTAATCTCTGTTTTGTAATCAGATCATATTTGTAAAGGTGCCTCATCTAAATTTGTGGTGAGTGCCAGTACTGAAAGTCATTATGTCTGTCCTTATTAAGCCCAGTCAGGAGGACTGCTAGAATAGAAAAAAGGGAATGTGGGTTTGAAAAAGGGAAAGCTACCCATTCTGTAGGAGCATGTCACATTCCCAGTACTGTTTGTACTTGACCCACACTGAGGATTATGGCATGACAGTAACAAAGCTCAATGTTTTTAAGATTAATTAAGGCTTTGCATTTACTTTGTATTTCCTTGGGTTTCCCAGCCCTGCCAAACTGGGCAAAAAAAAATAATTTGGAAAAAAAGGAAATCTAAATTCTACTCTGCTTTTATGAAGCGTGCACTGATGCAAGGCGAGTTAGCGTGGGCAGATGACAGAAAAGGGAACTGTGTGCTCAGCAGATGTCAGCATGTGCATTCAGGAGTCCACAGATTGTTCTCTCTTTGTCTTTAGTATGAAAGAACACAGACTGTGCTCTCGGAGCTGAAGGCAAAGTATGAGGTGGCTGAGCAACAAAACCAGTCACTCACAGAAGAGCTCAAACAATGTAAAGAAAACCTGAAGCTGCTACAAGAAAAAGGAAACAATGTAAGTCTGTACCAAATGTGTGGGGAAGTCAGGTTATGACACTGGCAATCCTGTTGATTGAAGGAATATGGAAGAGTCAAATAGAAAAGGATGGACTTTAAAATAAAAGCTGTGTACCATATTATGCAAAATTCCATTCTGGTCCTACCTGTGCAGATTTGCAGATCATTACACTGTTACAATTACGCATGGAAGTTAAATTTACAGTTGCTTGACAGTTTTAAGTATGTACTCAGATAACTGTTCTCTTGAAAACCTGTGGCTTAAATATTAGTGAACCAGAACTAAGTAAAATTTTCTGATTTCAAAGAATGATACAGGAGTAAAAGCTGACAAACCTGTATCCAGATGAATTGAGAAAACCTTTTCAAGCTGCTCTCATTTCATTAGTATTTATTGCAATGGATGTTCCCTCCTTACTCTTGCTTATGCTTCTTAACCATGGTTATTTCTGATGGGCTCATGCTTTAAACAGTAGAGTTGAACTGTCCTTTCTATTCAGCAATACAAACAGTATTTTTGATTTTTCAATTTATTTGAGAGGTTGTATCATTATAACTGGGTTCCCAGCTAGAGACAACTTTTTATTTTACTGAGATTCTGAAATCTTCCAAACCTTAAGGGTATGGCAGACACATTATAGGGTGGTCATAGCCTTATTTTAGGTCCCTTACTACCCTGTGAGGGCTGGTTTTATCTTCCTGTTCTGTGGTCAGTGCAGGGTGAACAGCTCCTGTAATGCACAGTACAAAACAGGAGGATAATGAGTGCTCTGTAACAGACTTGAGCAAACTGTTTCCCTAGCTACAAAGAAAGTTTTATGGATCCCATCCTCTGAATCAGTTGGTTGTTGGATGCCCAAAGTTTACATTAATAACCTTGCCATAATCAATTCTTGAATATAAACCTTGAACATCATGGAGCTGTCAAAGATGTAAAGAATTCAAAGCCTTTCACACTTTTTTCAGCCATATTTTCAGGAATATAATTTCATAATTCTCTTGGAACTTGATTCTTGCTTAGAATTTTTGTGCAGTGCTCAGATAATGCTGAGTTACTTGACTCACTTAAAGCAGAAGTCAAAACCAACCAGACTAAAACCTCACCCCATTTTTATAGAAGAGATCACACTGAATAAATAATTGTGAATGTGAGATTTTCTGCTCTGTTAAAAACATTAACCTCAGAATCAAGGTGATCAGTGGAAAAGGGGGATAGTAAAGGGTCAAAATACTGTGAAGGAAATTGGAGCACCTGATGAAAGTGAAAAAACTAAAAGGAAATTTTAGGGAGAATTAGAGGTGAGTATTAAAATGAAAGCAGAAACCACAGCAATTGCCAAAATCTGCTTGCAGAAGAGGAGTTAATTGTGACAGTTGAAACCTGGAGGTCAGGGTGTGATGAAGAGCATCGTCCATATAAGGGCAAACTCACTGCTCACCAAACATTACTCACAGTTAGTAATGTAAAACATATCCATCTTGGGGATTGTTTCAAACATCATGGATACTGGGCTGAGTTCCAAGGTCAAATTTTTCAAGTACCATTGCCCCCTTATGCTGGAATCATTATCTGCTACTCCATTTCTGAGGACAGAAGGCGACTTCCCACTGTGGGATTTGTTCCTTTTTGCAGCCCATCTGTGTCTGAGTTTACATAGCTTCATATTCTAATAAAAGATGCACAATTTTGTTGAAGCACTTAGTTAAATGATCCTTGACAATAGGGAGATTTTTTATGTATTGATAAGTTTGTGAGGGGAAAATCTAATCATTTGGAGGTGATCTCATTGAATGTGATGAATATTTATCATTGGTTTCATTTGCCAAGAATGTGTATAACTTAGCAAAAAGAAAATCTATAGAATTGTTCAGTGAACCAACAAGTGTTAGACTAGGCTTCTGTACTCCATTTGGGATATAATTTAAATATTAAGTTTTAAATTTAAGTTTTACTTTTAAAAAAAAAGATTGCAGTATTGTGTTTTTGAAGTGCTTAGCGGTGTGGTGAAACACTTGTGTTTGCATGCTTGTAGTCACTGGTTACTTCCTGATGTGCTTTACACAACAGATTTAATGATGTGAATGGTTTGAGATCATCAACTGCTCTGGTTGATTTAAACCTCTGGCACTTTCTTGAGCACTGCTGTGATTATTTCTGCCAACAGGCTTTCTGTGGGAAGGTGGCACTGTGATTCGTGGCACCTGTGTCACAAAAAAAATCTTGCATGAAAAAGTCTTCAATAGCTACACATAATTTTTCTGTTAAGTATTTGCCTTGATTGAAAATAATTTAATTGAACAAGACTAGAATACATTCTAATATTCCTGTGTTTTGAACCATATTGGAGGTTCTATGAATAAGTGATTCCTACAAATTCATAACAGGATGAGATTTTACTTACTAATCACAATGTTTTAGAAAAGTTAAGCATGAATTTATCATTTGTTTATTTATTTGACTGAACAAAATCAAGGTAGCTTCAGCACAAACAGTTTTAAAAATATTTGGCATGGTTTGACCTTAACCTCTGTGTGTCTTCGTGTGTGCACAAATATATAGAGTAGGATACAGAGAAAGCAGATGTCTTCCAAGGACAGCTTAAAAATCATGTAGGTCCATCTTTGCTTTTAATTTTTCATATCACAGATAGAGGCTGTTCCATCCAGAATGTGCAGTAGTTTCCATGAATAGAACATAGCAGAGCAAAAGTGTGGATGGTTCTGAGGAGGCCATAAGCTGGATGAACCCTGCAGTCTGGCCAGCTGCTGGTTTGGCCCAGCTGCAGCATTTGATCAATTTTCAGAATTGCATTTGGTCACAAGGCTGTTGACCTGGCAGAGATGCTGAGCTTTGTGGCATCTCTGATAGAAATGTGCTTCTCTGCTTTTTAGTAATTGGGTGTGGATTGTACAGTCATGTTACAATCTCACAGAAATGTCTGAACTACTGGGTTTACCTGTGGACATAGCTGTAATTGTTTCACTAATGAAGGAAAAAAGATTGTTTTTCCGGAGGCTGGTGATGGAAAATGGAAAAGGCTAACTAGCAAGGAATGAAGAAATAGCTGAAAAATCCAGTATTTGATGTGAGTCTTTCTCTCAAGGAATCCAAATAGGATTTCCTCCTACTTAGAAAAACTAAAACCAACTATAAATAAGATACAGGCACATCAGTTTAACATTCATATTGTTTTCAAGTGCTAAATTCCAAGTTGTGAGAAGAGGTTTCTTGGAACATTTTCTGCTTACTTCCCTTAATTTTTTAAACATCCATGTTCATTTGAGTAGAATGGTGTACTAACTTTGTATACCAGATTAGATAATGCTGTAATGTGTTAGATGTCTTTAATACATTTCAATTAAAACAAAACTTACTGACTTATTTTCCCCTCTCTAAATCATCTTTACATGATTGATTTATAGCACAAAGTGATTTTTAATATCCCTTCCCTTCTTTAGCCTTCCATATTACAACCCGTCCCAGCCGTATTCATCGGCCTAATCCTGGCTTTCCTGTATTGGTGTTACGGCCCATTGTGGTAGCGAAAGGTACAAGCACTACTGTTCAGTCAATGTATGTTTGTCCCTCTCACCTGTTTGTGCCATTTCTGTATCAAATACTGCATGGTGAAATGCTCACAGGTATTCCTTTACCTGAAGCAAACCCTTCATTTATTATGCCATTCTGTTGACACTGACAAGCTGAGCGATCCACTAATCATTTAACATCTCTGTGATTTCTTTAATTCTAACAATTAATTTTGTTCTAACTGGTGCTTGAACGTGCCTCTTCTAACTCGGTCTCAGTTTGTCTTCAGCAAATGGGCTGCCTTTTGCACAATGCTGCGATGCTAGGGCTTGTAAGAAAACTTAATTGCTTAATTAACTGTGAAAAATGAAGAGTTTGCCTCTAATAATAAAATTCAACAAGCTTTGGTTCCTGTCTGTGGACTAAGAAATTCCTCTCTGGCTCTAAACATTTTATTTTTTCTCACTATTACTGATGGAAAGATGGAAAAAAAAGACAAGAAATAGGTGGTTGGTTTGTATTCTGAACTCTCAGCTTGCATTTTCTCTTGTCTCTCAGTGTGTCCTCCTCTTAAAATGCCATTGTTGTCATGCAATGTTGTGAGAGTCTGTTAAAAATGGTGTTGTTAGGATCTGCTACAAACTAAGTCACAGATCTGGATTTAAACGGTCAAAAGTTAACGATGTGCATAAACCTCTGTCTAGCCTTGACTTGGCATGAGCGATGCTTTAAACATCTCAAGCCTCTGCACATTCAGTGGCAGATTTCTGTGAGGTGTGTACAGTAAGAAAGCTGGAAATACGGAGCTGCCAAAACTCCTCCAGACGATCCTCAGTCACGAAGAGGTGTGGAGTTCCCTGTGCTGGAGGAAGGTGCTTTGCTGTGGTGCTCCAAGTCAGGACTAGCCTGCAGCAGGGCTCGCGGTGACATTGTAGTGATGCCTATCAACAGGTACTCAGGACTTGCAGGAACCACGAGGTAAACTGATTAGTATGAATTAGAACAAATATGATATTGATTTCTTTTTTCTCTCCACACAGAGACAATGGCCTTGGATGCCTGTGATGGCAGCTTTGGTTGCTGTAACAGCCGTGGTGCTGTACCCAGGCCTAACCAGAGCTTCTCCATGAGAACTGTTGTTGAATCCATACACCGTCCTCCCTTTAGAAGCTGGCAACATTCATATACTGAGGGAAAACAGATTAATTCTCTTCCTTTTTACCTCTTAATACAGCACAGCTCTGCGTGAGAACAGCAGTAGGGTCATTTGCTTTAAACTGTATAAAATGTATCTGTCTATAAAGAGGGAATAAAATTGTGATTCATCATACTGTGAGCAATATTTTTGCTTACAACTTCATGCAAGTTTTAAATTAGTATGTTTGGATTCTGAATACTATAATGGTGGCCTAAAGCAGGCTTCTTGGTACCAAATTGTGCTAATGGCTAGGGTTGTGGACACTGACTTTAGAATCTGATTGCTAGACTTAAGAGGAAGATACTGATTTGGACATCCAAGCCAAGTAACTTTGCAGATACTTGGGAAACAGATGCAGTGTGCTCAGTGCCTTTCAGTATGATCTATTTTTTTTTAAACTAGCGTGTCATTTTACTTGCTGTTAGTCACTGAGCTGTTGGGAACAAGACTTAAGAAAATTTCTCTTACCACGCCTTTCGAAGGAAGCATATTTTTCTTTCATAAGGATTACTTTATTAATGGGTTTTGGGAATAAACATAATTCATGTCCAGCCTTAAAGAGATAGAGATACTGATGGTGAAGACCAGCCTAAAGTATTTAGTGTGAGCGTGTGCGAGTGTAAGCCTGTGTGTGTTCTTGAGTGAACTAAGGTGTTTCTGGGAGCAAGTACTTGGTCATTTGATGGACATAGTGCAGTGATTCAACTTACGTTAACTTTAGTTTGAATGTAATTTATTAAATTTCATATATTTAAAGAGATATGTTCTTTAAAAGTATGAATACCTTCTCACATATCACATGTATCAGTTTATTTTTTCAGTCATTTGATACTTTCTGACTTGAGCTGGAGAAGCTCTTTAGAATAAGCTTTTGTGGACGTAACTTTATTAAGAGAACTGTTACAGTACGTCTGTGATCAGCTGAGAAAGTCTAGATACATAAAATACTACAAAATTAGAATCATATACCTGATGAAGTATTGTCAGGTGAAGATGATTTTAATTTGGTAGTAAAATTTTGTGGCTCCTTATCACATGGCTGTAAGTATGATGCAGTGGTCCCCATTACAAAGTTTATTTTCCTTATCTAAGTACTATAACTATTGCTATTTGCTGACTTTTGGTGGGAATCACTGTAGTTAGTGCTGAATTAAATGTAGACCGTAGTTGTCTTGTTCAGCTCAACAGTTCTGTCAAAAAAGTTTGTTAAAGACTTAAAAAATTTTTTTAAGAATGGTAAAGTAAAATGACTCTGCTAAAGGAAACTTCAAAATAGGGAGGTAATCTCAGCAATTCAATTGGCTTTAAAGAATGTTATGGCAATCGACAGATAGTTTAAATATTTAAATAGAAATTTAGTATATAATTTACTTTGTGAGGTTTTAAGGGTCATTGTCCTTTAATTAAAGGTTCTATCTTAAGTTACATGGGATTTGCTAATGGGAGGATTATTAGTTGGAGAAAATAGTCCACAAGTGACTTGTAGGAAATAACTATTGTCATTTAGTTCATTCATTTCATCCTTTTCATCCTTTTCAGTTGCAGGAAGCCACCCAACCACAGAACACTCGTATGCCAGTGGTACTTAGTACCTCTTGTATATAGGTTATTGCAAATATTGTTCTGAAATGCTTAACTTCAGAATTACATTTTTTTAAGTAATTAATTGTTTTAAATCTATTTTGTAAAGATATAAAAATACAATAGAATTTCTGGAGTACAGATTAAACTATTTGCACTAACACACGTGATGTGCATGATTTAATAAAATAATACTCTCCCTATGCATGTTTGAGTTGAATGTCATTTGAAAACAAGAGATTCATGCTAAGTTTCTTTTGCACTAGATATTGCCACAGTTACTAGGCACAATGTCTGCAGCATGTACAGTAAGAGCAAAAAATATTTTTTTTTTTTTTTTTTTTT